>NC_061820.1:38648067-38663067 GCF_019202785.1 Penaeus chinensis | reverse complement strand
AGAGCATTATGCAGATTTATTAATTCAATATTTTTTCACTGCAGAACTATACTCCTCAAAGCCCCATCATGAATGATGTTCGGTGATGCTAGTGCTGAGGTGTCTGTACCAACAGATTTGACTGTAACAAGTGATGGAGAGAGCGAAGATGGTGTTGCAGCAAGCAGAAGGTTGTAATTGTTATGTGCCATTAATGTGTGTTATATAGTAGCAGGATATAAAGTTGCTATCTTTTAACATTCTCTTATTTCAAGTCCTTTGACCTATGCTAGTGTGAATACAGAGACATAAAAGTAATAATGATATATTTCAGGCATAATTTAACTACATCTAAATATTTGTTTTTAGGTAAAAAATAAACAAGAATGGTTGTATCCAATTTATTTTCAGGCATGCCCGTGAGCTTCAGACTCTTGCTTCGGAGAGAGCAGAACTCCAGCGCACCGTGGAGAAGCAAAGACTGGAGCTACAGAACAAAAAAGCTCAGATAGCAGCTATTACGGCACAAAATGAATCTGCTGTTGCTAGTGCCATTGCTCAGAAAGATGACATCATTAGCGCCAAACAGATCCAGGCTAATAGGTGAATAGTCTAGGAGTAATTTAAGGCTACTTTTTATCTTTAAATTGTTTTAAAAAATTGCTTTGGCATTTACTGGAATTTGAACAAAATGTTTGAGCCATTTTCTCCTGTTTTTGATCTTATGTTTTGGTTTTTTTTTACAGGTTGGAGGCAGAGCTGGTCAGAACAAGGGAAGAGCTAAGCACAATCAAGGAGAGAGCAGCGAGAGAATTGGCGCAGCTGGCTCAAAAGTGTGCTACTTTTCAAGAAACTCAAAAGAAGTGGGTGGAAAGGAGACTAGTTTAAGCCCTAGGCTTTTTATAAAATAATAACCCTTGCTCTTGTGATTAAGTAATGGTCTAGTTAATCTGTTTGAAATTGATGATTAAGAGAAAAGGTTATTACATGCAGTGATTATCTGTCTGTTTTTTTAATTTTATATTTATTTATTTATTGCCTTTGGATGACTTTATATATATATTTTAGGATGCTTGTTAATTTTTCATAAAGTAAGTTCATTGGGACTGAAAAAGATATGAACATCAAAATTGACGTACCTATATTAATATTGTAATTTGCAGGTTAACATTACGACATGAAGAATTACGCAGTTCCCTTACAAATCTCCAGATATCAGAAAGTGAATACACTCGGCTTCGACGCACCCCAGCACAGCAGCTTACCCTCCAACAGTTTACAGCAGTAAGAAAATCCATTGGCAGTTTTTTGTCTCTTAATCATTGACAATACCTATGTTATATAGATTTTAGCTCAACTGCTTCACTTTAAAGGTTTAACCAGAGAATCAGTTATTTGATGACTTGGGTGCCAGAATCAAACTTGGCATTAACGACAGTGTTGTCTTTTGAACCAATCTTCCCTGCAGCCTCTTTTTACACAAAGGAAAATAAGTCTAGCAGGAATAAAATACCTACTTTGGGAGGGGATCATGGAATCTGAATTGGCTTTCCATATTTATAAATGGTAAATCAACCTATGAAATGGCCCACTGTTAGTTCTTACTGGAAATTCTTGAAATGGGATTCATATTTACTCACATTCACACTTACATTTGTCATGATTGATGTGTAAACTTGCAAATTTACACACAGTATCTTTACACAGCTTTAGCAGTTAGGAAAAATACCTCATTAATGACATGTTCCTCCTGTCTCTTCACAGCTGCGGGTGTATGAACTAGTCTGGCCTTTGAAGATAAAGGTTAATGAATTAGAAACAGTCAAGTCTTCCTTAGAGAGTTCCCTTGCAGCAAAGGATTTGGATCTAAAAGCAAGAAGCAGTCAATGCCAAAAGCAACAACAAGAGTTAGAAGAACTGCGCAGTAAGTCAGAGCACTATGCAAGTCAGCTCCTGAATATGAAAGAAGAGCAGAGGTCAGATGACTACAAGGCTCGCAACTATCATCGTATTAAAAGTGAAAGGGACCAGTTAGAAGGAGAGAGGGAGGTTCTTACAAAGAAAGCAACAGAACTGGAACTGCAGGTAGCAACACTAAAGAAAGAACGCAACTTATTAGAGGAACGGTTTGGTGAGCTTAAAGTAAAAACCAGAAAACAAGAGCATGATATAGATGAACAACAGGAACAATTAACTGATCTGAAGAGTAAGTTAGAAAGAACCAGTGAAGAACTCAACTCAGCATGTAAAAATCTCAGGATGGAAAGAGACCGAAATGCTGACTTACATGAAAAGTATATTTCAATGAGGGGGGAAGTGACTTCACTTGCAGAAAATTCTAATGATAATCAGCATGAAATAAGGGTATTACGAGAGAAATTGCAGTCAAGTAATTCTCATTGCAACAGTCTCCAAGAAGAGATAAACCAGTTCACTCAGAAAAATGATTACCTGTCAGTAGAACTGGAGAAATATAAAGTAAGATATGAAAAAGAGGTGGACAAACTTGATACGGAAGTCAAAGAACTTAGGCAGAGCCTTAGTTCATTGTCAAAGAGTCGTGATTTTCTCGCTGAGGAAAATGCAAAACTCCATCAGGATATAGAAAGTGCCAGGAAGTCACTGCAGGAAGACAAGTCCTCAAAAGACAAGGAAATTCTGGCAGTAAATGAAGAACTTAATAGAGTGAAACACATCCTTAAAGGATATCAATCCCTGGAGGCAGAATATGAAAAGACCATCCGAACTGCAGCAACCCTCTCTGAAGAAGAAGCCAATCGTTTGTTGGACAGAATGCCCTCTGGAGTTGGTGTTGTAGGAAGCAGAGCTTTAGATCAGAGTATCCAGCTTACTAGGAGAGTGCTTGAGCTGGAGAGACAAAATACAGATGCTTGCACTACAATTCAGCAGTTGAGTAAAGCTCTAGATCAACTTAAGAATACAATAAGCTCATACAAGTCTGCTCTGTCCTTGGCAGGACAACCATCAGCATCTCTCTTGCAGCGTATAGCATCACAAGAAGATCAGATCATATCCTTGCAAGATGCCCTTCAGCATAACTCATTATTAAAAGGTACTCTAGAAGAAGAAAATAAAACACTGATAAGGGAAGTTACTAAACTCAAACAAGAAGTTGAAAGAATGACCTTTAATGCTGGGGAAATAAGTGCAATTAAGCAACAGCTACAGCTCCTGCAACAATCTATACCACAGGTACAACAAACTGCTCCATCAACAAGTAGTCAAATTATTCATGACCACAGAAGAGTTGAACCTCCATCACCAGCCGAATCTAAAAAGCCTCTTAATCCAGCAAAGGCTATAATTATAACCAAAGACAAAAGAACTAGAAGTTAGGGAGATTCTAAATCAATATTTCTGTAAAAGGATTTTAATTAGTGCTTTCCATCCAGCCTTCCTCTCTTTTGTATCCATATTTTATGTCTTATGTTATGGACTTTATGAATTACTCTTGCTCCTTTAATAGTATATTTATTGAAGATTTTAAAACTAGACAGACATTTTGTCCTTATGTAATATACTTTTTGCTGACAGAAGTTTTAATTTTGAACTTCCATTTTAGATGCTAGGATGTTTTATAAACTATTTATTTCATAGGTCTATCTTCTAGATAGAAATTTATATTTTTATAAAGTGTGTTTTATATTATATCACATACTGTGTTTTATGCCAGGAAGTTTCACATACACAATTTAAAGACAAATTTATTGTATGTCATTTACCTTCTGAAAGTAGTAGACTGAATTCATTAAAGAGAAGAGCTGTAATGGCTTTTGTAGGTTCTCAAAAATGCATAATCCATATCCCCCCCCCCCCCACACACACACAAAATCCCTTGTTCGTTGTTGGGGCCCCTCCCTTGTACCTCAGCCCTCGCCTCTCCTAATATTGCAGGGTCTTTCCTTTTCGCCCTTTCCTTTTCCTTCTCTTCTTCACCCCTTTCTTTTCTCCCCTTATCAAAATCATTAACTTTTATTTACTCTTTTTGCCACAATGCTTTACCATAATGCTGTGTGACCTTTGATGTCTGGTAAATTTGTGTTTTGACCATTGGCTATTTTGGAAATCCACAAACATTGCCTTACTGAACCAAAAACTTTCTTACCTGATCTTAGATGCTGTATTAAAAAAAAAAAAAAAAATCCATATAACCTGAACAGTCCTAGCATGCTGTCTATGCATAGCTAGAGTTCTCCCAAGGCAGTGATTATCTACATTTTAAAAGTGTTAATAATATAAGTTTGTTAATTATTATTAAGCAGTTAAAACAGTCTTAAATGTGGTCTGATACCAGCCTAGACAAACCCAAGGAGTGTTCACTTTAATGCAACCAAAATGGTGGGCAAAGTGGACAGAGCTGTCTCCAGGACCAAGACTCTATCTGACTAGTAGGAAAAAGGCATACATGTCTGAATATTAGGAAGGAATCTAACTTCTTTCTCTCGACTTTGTGCTCTTAGCTTAACAATATTGGGAATTTCAAGTAGTTTTAGCTATTTCCTTAAATCCTGCACAAGAAACTTTAATGGAGCTTCCAACAGATCCTTCACTTGTTGAAGATGGACAGATATTTTAATTATTTTAAATGTAGTTGTATGAAAACATGGTGTCTGAGGTATGTTCAAAATGGTATGATTCAGAATCATCATTTGTATCAACACTCTGAAGAGATTCCCTGGACACTGTCTTTTATTAACAATGGGAAAATTAAATTTTGGTGGAAAAAAATAAATAAAATTAACTAGATAAATAATGGTTAATGGTTAAAAGCAAAATAAATGTGCTAGACATCTAAGGTCATGTAGCACTATAATAAATGTTAGTGAAGGGTGGTTGAGTTAGTGATTAGTTGCTAAAGCTGGGCTAAGGAATTGGTGAGTGAATGGGTTAGGGTCAGGTGAGGTAATGTAAAGGGGTTAGATTTAGTGAAGGATATATATGTGTTTGAGGAAGGAACACAGAAAGTGTGAGATTCTGTAAGAGTGTCTGATAGGTTGGGATGCGTACTGTAGGGAGGATAGGTAGGGGAAAGTAGAGGTACGGGCTGCTTCAAAACGTGGGCATGATAATAAAATGTGTGGGACTGAAAGAATAGATAAATAAAAAAAAATAAAAAATTACAAAAAATATTAATTTACAATTAAACAGTAATGGGCCTTTAGATGAAGTGATGCAGGAAGGTTCTATATTTTCTTGTTTCATATCTTCATTAACTGATATCTGTATCTATGATTATAGCATATTATCATCTTGCCCCCTTTCTTTCTCTCTTTCTCTTTCTCTTGTTTATTCTTTTTAATGCTTAGGTAAAATAGACTTATAAAATGTTTTGGGAAAATCAAAAATTCTATAACTTATTTAAAAATCTTTATTAAACAGAAACCTACTTTTGTTGTTGACTCTCGATAAATAACTGATTATGGGGAAATGAAGGAATGCATGTTTACTTAATAAATATCACTTACTAAACTTAAATAAACATTAAATTTTGATTGGTTACAACAATAAACAGAAAAATTAAGAAATTCTTTAAAAATGTCTAAATACTGTTACTGTCAATTAAAAAAACACTTTAATTGAAGTACAAATTCTACGTACATAGTAACAAATCCATAATATGTCAATTGACATAAAGGGGTAATCAAATTCTATAATGTATTACGTCATCTGTTCACATGTAAAATCTAAGTATCACATCAATCACTTGTTGAAGGAGAAAAATGAGGAAATGGAGGAGAGGAAGGAGGAGAAAAAGAAAGACCGTTTTATAAAAGATCTTCATTTTCAGGACTGTATAAAAGATCATCATTTTCAGGATTGTAAAGTCTGTGGAATTTGGCCCTTGATTTTACAGGTCTGTTCCAAGGTGGAGTCAAACAATTTTTTTTATTGTTTATTCTTTTTAACTCTTCTTGAACTTTGTTTTTGGAAGAACTCCCTTTCTGTTCCTCCTTCCTGCTGAGAGATGTGTCTTTATCTCTTTTTGGTCTTTTCCTCAGACTTTCCCTTCTGTTCTCTACTGGCGTGTTATGTTCACTTTTCTCGGTGTTTTCAGGATTGTTTTTTTCTTTATTCTCGTCTGTGCCATCAGCTCTCTGTCTCTTTTTGTTTTTCTTTTCTGTATCTCTTTTAGAATACTCATCATTTTCATTTATTAGGTCTAAGACACTCTCGACATCAAGACCTGTCAGTGATTCATCTTCTGTTGCTTTAGATTTATTCTTTTTGTTTTTTTTCCTTTTAACCAAGTCTGAACAGTCATAGTGGCCATTTACTTGAGGAACCTCTGGTGTTGCTTTGACACTTGTATTTCCATTACACTTTTCAATGTCTTTGTTGGTACTAGTTTCCAGATACTCATTCTTTTTCCTCTTTGTGTTTAGTGACTTGATGTCACTATCTTCATTTTTTCTTTTCTTTTTCTGCGAGGCAATCCCATCCGCAGACTTAGCAAAACATGTCTCATTTTCTGCTTTTGAGATGGAACAGCCTTCAATTTCGATATCTGGGAACGGTAAAAGATCACATGTAATGAAGTCTTCTTTTTCCCTTTTGTGCTTTTTCTTTTCTCGTTTTGTAGGAAGAGACAAGCCTTCATCAACTTTTTGTTCTATGTTGTTCGTGGACTTGTGTTTTTTATCAAATTCATTATCAAAAACATCAACTTGGAACTTTTCTTGACCAGAACATTTTTGAAGCTTCTTCTTTTTGGATTTTTTCTTTTCTTGGTTTTCAGAGACATCTAGACACACAACTTCCTTAGTTTCCTCTTTGGATTCAAGGCACTTTTTCTGATTAACCTGATCCTCTGACTTACCCCTCTCTTTTTGTTCCTTTTTGTTCTTATTTCTGGAGCTTTTTCTAGTATTTATTTTTTCCTTGATAGATTCTTCAGGTAACAAATTGTCGAAATCAGGAAATTCCAGTTCATCAGAATCTATTAAGGAGCACTTCAGTACAGATGCCTTTGAAGTGTCATTTTTTGTTTTTGTGCTCTGGGACTTTGATTTAGATGAACTGTTCTCTGACACAAGTACCTCATTCTCTTTGTCTAAATCAGGGAAAGGAAGATCAGTACATAAATCTAACCAATATTTATCACAGGCTTCTTCGGTCTCTGTTTCGTCACTTTTATGTTTTTTCTTTGATTTTGAGCTGTGGGAGACCAAGTTTGTTTGCTCTGTCTTTTCACTGACCTTATCTGAAGTCTTTTCTTTCCTCTTCTTTTCCTTTCCTTTTTTGCTTTTCTTTGAGGTTTCATATGCACTACCATCAACTTCATCTGAATTTGGAATGTCACTTACTTGCATTGTTGGTAATACTGTGATTTCAGGCTTCTTTTCCTTTTTCTTTTTTTTAGATTTAAATGTCTCTACATCGTTTGTAACTAACTCACTGCCCACACCTTCAGTTACTTCTAGTGCACAAGATTTTTTCTTTTGCTTACCTTTCTGACTTTCATCAAGAGCCGTTACAAATGAATCAACGTCTGTATTTCCCACCTCATTTGTCACTGAATCCATCCCTTGATTTTTGTGCGCATCAACTGTTGCAGATACATCACTATTTTCTGTAGTTCTGCCCTTCGTTTTATTTTTCTTGGCATTCTGGTCACATCTGTCCCAGACAGCTGTGGTTTCTGCAGCAGAGGAATTTCCTGGCAACAGATTTGAATTACTAATATCTATCCTTAATTTGGATGTATTGGAACTCTGTGATTCAGAATCATCATTTGTATCAACACTCTGAAGAGATTCCCTGGACACTCTGTCTTCTACAGATTCTGCTGTGACAAATGACTCATCTGAATGATGGTCACTTTTTAGAGGTCTCTCACATAGAACATCTAGTATTTCTTGTTCTTTGTTATCCACCAAGGTGATGTTAAATATAGTGCTAGTATTGTGAACTGTGACATCCCCTCTTTGGTTTTGGATCAGTGAAGGATGCAAATCACTCCATCCTTTACCATGACTGCTTCCCTGTTTCTCCTTGCAAGTCAATGATGCATATTCCATTTCTTCCTGTATTGAGCCCTTTGATGAATTTAATGGAAATACCTCTAAACTATCCTTTTCTTTATCTTTTCTGGCTATTTCTTCTGATTCTGCAACAGTGGTTGAAAAGTCTTGTAGGGCTGTTAGTGAACTATATATGCTGAGAGATGCCTGCTCTTGCTCACTTTCACCACTTGTATTAGACACAAAACTGCCACCTGATGCACTGCCACAACTTCTACTTGATCTGTTAAAGCTTTTAAAATTTGGTGGACTAGTTACAACTAATTCTTGACTTGGCCCTATTACTTCTTCACTATCACTAGTTTCTTCATTAGAAGCCACTGCGGTGGGTGTATCTAGACAGTTTGAATGAATAATTTCCTCCACAGCACATTTAGGAGATGCAAACTTGTCATTATCAATGTCACTGAACTCAACTGTAGTACCGTGAACAACAGATGTAGGATTGCCAACTGTAACAGATTCTTGTTTTACAGAATTAAATACTTCTAATGTACTAGGAGATGTTGGTTCTTGTTCAATATCCTCATACTGTACCTCGAAGATTTTATATTCTTTTTCTGATAATGGCGATGTCAGTTCTGTTTTACAGAAAGTAGTGAAGTCTGTGGTATCTGTAACATCTGCTGAGTAAACAAGCTCTTGAGCATTTTGGCTGAAAGGCATGGGTTCCTGCTGTCCCTGGGTCAGGGAGAAAGGTTCACTGTTTTCACTATACTGTGTGCCAGTATCCTCACATTCTACTTTAACAGAATTCTTTCCAGCACCTAAGCCACAGTCATTTGGATTAGGAAAATCTGTCACCTGTGATGTTGAGTCTACAACAAAATGGGTAAGAATTTCTTGACTTTGGGTTTCTTGGATTATGCATTTCCCTTCATAGCCATCAAGTTGATTGTTATTGGTTTCTGTTAAGGTTTCATCAACAAGACAGTTGTTTTGCTCAGAAGCAGCCTGGCTGTCCAGCACAAATACAGCAGGGTTAATGTGTGTTGGGAGGGCAGTGTAACAAAAATATACACTATCATTTCCTGTATTGGCCAGAGAACTTTCGTTCTGACCTTCGGAACTCCCACCTTTGTATCCACTAGACCTGCCCTCTCTTGGTCTCTGACCACAAGGTAAGTAATCTTCAGGCTCTGGACTTGAATGCTCTGCTGTCTTGTCATGTATCTTCTCAACAATGTTGGTACTGCACACATCTGTAGAACTCCTTTTCTTATTTCTATGTGGATTATTTACTTGCACACTACCTTCACTTTTACTAGTCATACTTGTCATGGGGCTGTCTAAAGTATATGTTGTGTTCAAGGAGGAAGTGATACTTTTTCTGCTTAATACAGTTGAGTTTTTCACATTAGAATTACAAGTGATATTTGTTGCTTCTTCAGTGGTTTCATTGACAGTAACATACTCCTCAGCTGAGGAACTATTCAACTTAGAAACTTCAGTGTGATTATTAAAATCAGACCTTTCTTCATTAGAACAATCATCCGGATCTTCACTACTTATTTCAAAGTCCTTCTGTTTTCCTTCCACATTTCTATGTTTCTCTTTTGCCTTTGACAACTTCAGTTTACTTTTCTCCTTCTCTCGTAAAGTGTCTCTCTCCTTGAGGGCTGGCAGCAATGCAGGACTTTCTCCAAGTGAAGTATCTAATATCTGTTTATTTCCAGGTCTTACCTGAGTACTGGTTAAAAGAAAATCTTCATGAAATGAGATGTCAGAGCTCAAGAAACTAGTTTCTCTCTTTCCTTCATCTGGAGATCTTCTACGATTACGAACAGTAGATTTATTATTCCTTGTAGATGGAGTAGACAGAGATGTTAATTTACTGGCAACTTTAGACTTTACCCCTTTCGCACCATTGGGCTTTGTAGGCAGGGTGCGACCTTTGCGCTGACTCTTCTTGCTGTCTTCACCTGGAAAAGGTAACTCGTTGAGTGTTTTTAAAACAGATTTCTTCCTAGTTACTATTGGAGGCAATTCGTCTTCTGAAAGCAGTATATCAGATACTGCATTTTTCTTTGCCTTTCTCTTCTTTGTGCTGGCTTCTTTTTCTCCTGTTTTTGTTGAAGAGCTGACCTCCACACTGTCAACCACCATCTGAAAGCTTGAAAAGAATGCTTGTATAACTATCCATCTCTGTATGTGTGTATGTGTATTTGCGACACAAAGTTAATGCTATTGATTAAAAGGTAATGAAGATAAGTCCCTTTTACAAAAAAATACCCATGTTACTTACAAACTACATTTTTAATATCATTATTATAAACTATCACATGCCACTGGGATTATCTTAAGTCAGAACCATAACTAAAACATTACATATTTCTCCACATAAAAAGACATGCTTGTATTAATAATACAGTATGATAAATGGGGAGGGAGAGAGGGGAGAGAGAGAGGGGGAGAGGGGAGAGAGAAGTGAGAGGGGAGAGAGAGGGGGAGAGGGGAGAGAGAGGAGAGGGAGAGAGAGGGGAGAGAGAGTTGGGGAGAGGGGAGAGAGAGGGGGAGAGAGGGGGAGAGGGGAGAGAGAGGGGGAGAGGGGAGAGAGAGGGGGAGAGGGGAGAGAGAGGGGGAGAGGGGAGAGAGGGGAGAGAGGGGAGAGAGGAGAGAGAGGGGGAGAGGGGAGAGAGAGGGGAGAGGGGAGATAGAGGGGGAGAGGGGAGAGAGAGGGAGAGGGAGGGGGGGAGAGAGAGGGAGAGGGAGGGAGGGAGGGAGGGAGGGAGGGAGGGAGGGAGGGAGGGAGAGGGAGGGAGAGGGAGAGAGAGGGAGAGAGAGGGAGAGAGAGGGAGAGAGAGGGAGAGAGAGGGAGGGAGAGGGAGAGAAAGAGAAAGAGAAAGAGAGAGCTAGCTACACTTGTACTATATGACTGTTACTTCTGCAAAAGCTAGGTCCAAATCTAATCTTTTATGGTGACATTTAACCCAATGTTGATGGGATTTCCTCCTGCTGAATTGGAGTATGCCCTGGGGTTTGCACATGGTCACACCCTTGAGCAAAAAATCAGAAGCATGTGAGACTCATATTTACCCCACTCTGGGTGGCATACACAATTTTCTGGCATCTGATAACCCCACATTTGAGGAGGATGTAGCTAATGAGCAGCCAGACCCAGAACCAAACAAGTGGTTTGTTTAGGGCGTACAACCCAGAGCTCGCTGAACATGAATGGCACATGTCCCTGCCAACTTGTATTTTGGACCTGGCTTGTCATAGCAAACTTAGATGCACACCATTAAAGCTGGGTTAAGTGAGCAAAAACTTAATGATAATAATAATAATAATAATAATAATAATAATAATAATTAAAAAAAAAAAAGGGTACTTACTCTGATTTCTTCAAACTGTAGGCCAAGAACTTATCTAAATATGTTTTTTTTGGATATAATGACTCCTTCAATTCCTTATATAACACTTTGTAGTTTGCTTTCCGGAGAGTTGATTTTGCCTTACGAACGTAAGTTTGATCTAAAAAAAAGAAAAAGAAAAGAAAAGAATTATTCATCATTAAAAATAGCCTAATTTCACTAAAACATACAAGAAAATTATTAAATACATGCTCCTTGGTATTGCAACCTGCATTATCTGAAAATACGAAAAATCTTGTAATATTTAACCCATTGGATCCGTATGCTTCACTGCCATCAAGTGGCCTAAAATACGGTCATCAAGCTTACATGAGACTCCATGCCTTCCCTTTACAATGTCATTTTGTCTTTTTTGGCACAAGTGTTTTTAGTGTTTTTGCCATTTTCCAATCTCTATATTTGTCATTTGAGTTGCTTTATCCAGAGGGTAATAGATTGTTTTTCTTGTACAGAATTTGCATCACCTCTCCAGGTGCAATAATAATAACAATAAGTAACATTATGTTATTTGCATTACCATTTCTATTTTTTTTCACAATATTGCACTTCCTGCAATACAACCTAAGCAGGAATAGGATTCTGAGCATGGAGATGGCATCCTCCCTGGAGCCGGCACTCTTCTAGTCATAGCTCATGGACATTGCATTCTACACTTGCTTATTGGAATAATGCAAAAGCCCCTCCCTAAATGCCAAATGAATCTAATCACCCTCCTTTGTGCACTCGTGGCGAGTCCTGCCTGTCACTCCAGCCTTCTGCCAGAAGTCTCAAGAAGGCAAGTTCGTTCACCCCGGCCAACCGCAAAATTTTCCCACGACAGCATGTTAACGTCCCCCCGCCCTCAGGCCAAATTTTTTCATGAAGTGTTGGTTACATCATCTGGATCGTAGGGGTTAAATAATGGCATCACAACAATTATTAGATTTAGGGTTAATGACAGATTTCATTTCAAAGCTCTGGATAGCAAACATAAAATTTGAATAATTTCATCAGTATCTCATATGGCACTTCATAAAAATAATAACAAACAAAACTTTTCCAACTCACTACACAGTCAGATATTATCATAACTTTCACTATATTAATTACACACACTTTTTTTCTAAGAGTAAAATACTGATAAGGTAGAAGAAAATCTACCTCCTTGAAAGTATTAAAAAAACTAAATTCATTAAACCAAAGACAAGAAGAGAAATTGCTGTGATAGGTGTATTCAACAGAAGGAGAAGGAGGAGGAGGACTATTTACATTTCAGTGTAAAAATATTGGCCCTAAGAGAGTGTATATAAAAGGCAAGATTCTTACATGGGAAACTTGAAAACAGTCTTATAACTTTACCTAGTTAGTGTATAAGGCATTCATATGAGGTATATATATACACTGTAGGACTAGGAGTTGTGAGAGTGTTCTTAGAGTAACATAACATTTTAATCGTTGCAACAGAAAACTACATAAAAAAAAATCACATCCCCTCATCTTACTCATTATAACAGGTAAAATTAAAATCTGCTTCTTTATTTATAATCTTTAAATTTCTGAAGGATAACCTCTCATTCCAATTTAAAGGCACAATAGAATGTATTATTATCATGTAGACAAAACAATATATAGCATTTACTTACTGTAACAAAATACATGAGCAGAATATATATGATGAAAGATGACCTGTGCTTTTTCTGGAGTCAGGGAGACAGGGGACAGTCACCCAAACATAATATTTCCACAAAGGCGTTATCCTTTTAGAAACTTGTCTCACAGATTTTCTACTTTTACGGCAATATTGACACTTCCAGCATCTGCAAGTTCAGGAGAAAAGAGAGGGGAGCAAGTTATTTCTGTAATTCCTTACTGAAATAATAATATGTATGAAGATCCTACAATTTCAAACCAAAAGCCACTTTGCAGACACAGAAAACAAACCTTAGCCAGGATGAATAAAATTTACGGAGAATGTGTGTGAGAGTCTGCCATGGTTGCAATTTCCACTGCCACTCTTTGTACTCAAGCAAGTTTGTCAAAAGATTCAGAGCCCTCACCAGGGATTCCACTTGTATATCTACAAAAGGAAAAAAAAGAAAAAGAAAAAAAGAAAGAAAAAAGAAAGAGGCTTAATGAGTGCAATGAATCTTAACCCACTGCTGCTAGGGATGGAATGTATGCACATGCCATGTTGGCTGTGATTATTGTCTATTAGTTGATTTTCTGAACGAGTCTTTTGGTATTGTTGATATCTTTGCAATAATCTTAATATCATTAATAATCTTAACTGTATTGATATGAATAGCATTACAAATAAAAACAGGCAAGTTCCCATAAGCCTACTAACTAACCCCTTGATGACTAAGTGCTTGTGAAGCCGGCTGCATGTAACAAAGTTCACAGAGCTCACTGTGTTTAGTATTATCTAATAAATAAGCCATGGGAAATTGTTTTCATACTGATACTATATAATTAAAAGTTTATATACCATGATAAACACAATATACAAAGGAGGCAACATAGAAACTACTTGACATATTAAAGAGAATTCTATTGCAAATACAGATTTAACTGCTAATAATAATAATGACACTATTCAGATAAATAACCACAAGATTGATAACAATAATAGTAACATTAATAAAACAACAATAATAATAAAAAAATTATAATGATAGGAAAACTTTAAAAAAAATACAAATTATAACAATGATAAAAGACAATTATGTATCACTGAAATACGAAGACAAATATAAATAAGATATTTACCTGATTTCAAGCCACAACTCAGATTTTCTGTCTCTAAATCACTGCTTTGATTCATAGAGACTTTGCTCTCCGTCTCATCGCTATCAACAGCTGTTTCTGTTCGCCTCCATACCTCTTTGTCACAAGCTGAAAATTGGGAGCAGGATCTAAATAAATCTATCTAAATGGCACTCGTGTGTCATTCTGTTCACAAGTCTAATTCAAATGACGTATATATAAAAATAAAAACACACACACACACACACACACACACACACACACACACACACAGAGTTCTTAAACTACTTGAAAATACCTTAATAGAAACTTATACTGTATCTAAAATTTGCACAATCTGCATGGTGCCAACACAATGGCAAATACATATGCTGCTGTCAGTACACTGGTTAAACAATACATTTTAGTGTAATTACCTTCAGCCAGCAGTCTATCCACATATTCTAAAGTAAGTGGGTGTTCTGGGCACACCCTAGTTATCTCCTGCAAAAGAAAGAAAGAAAAAAAATTAACCAATAAAGAGAAAGACAGATAGTGATGGAGAAAGAGACACAGATAGATAGATAGATAGAGAGGGAAGATGGGAGCCAAGGAAAGAGGGAATGAGGGAAGGAGAGAAGGAGAGAAGGAGAGAAGGAAAGAGGGAGAGAGAGAGGGAGAGGGAGGGGAGGGAGAGAGAGAGAGAGAGAGAGAGAGAGAGAGAGAGAGAGAGAGAGAGAGAGAGAGAGAGAGAGAAAGAGAGAGAAAGAGAGAGAAAGAGAGAGAAAGAGAGAGAAAGAGAGAGAAAGAGAGAGAGAGAGAGAGAGAGAGAGAGAGAGAGAGAGAAAGAGAGAGAGAGAGAGAGAGAGAGAGAGAGAGAG
>NC_061820.1:38623067-38630567 GCF_019202785.1 Penaeus chinensis | reverse complement strand
ACAGTATCATCAGAAAGTACAAGATCAACAATAACAAAAAAAAAACGACACAAAAACGGTTATAATAACAATGGCCATAACTGCATCTATAGTATTAATGAAGATGATAATTATAATCATGTCAGTGATAAAGAGGTAATAATAATAAAACTGATAAGACCAATACGAATAAAAATAGTAGGAGCCACAGTTATAATAATGATAATAATTATAATAACAATGATAATGATTGTAACATTAATAACGATATTAATAACAACAATAACAATAGTATTAAGAATAGTGATACTTATAATGACTTATGATAATAATAATAATAATAATAGTAACAAAAACAACAGTATTGTTATTATTATCATTATCTTCATCATTCTTATCATTATTGTTGTTGTTATTATTATTATTATTATTATCACTATTACTACTAGTAGTAGTAGTATCATTATTGCTAGTATTACGATCATTACCATCATCATTATTACTATTATTATTATTATTGTTGTTATTATTATTATTATTGTTATTAACATTATTATTATTATCATTATTATTATTATTATTATTATTATTATTATTATTATTATCATCATCATCAATTATTATTATCATCATCAGTTATTATTATTATTATCATCATCAGTTATTATTATTATTATTATCATTATAAGTATCATTATCATGATTATTATCATCATCATCATTATTATTATCATAATTATCATTACTATTGCCATGATCATCATTATCATTACTATTAAGATGATTATCATTATTACTAGTATTATTAACATTATTATCAACATTATAACGATTATCATCATCATCATCGTCATTATCATTATCATCATCATTATTACTGTTATTATACTATTATCTTATTATCATCACTGTCATTATTATTAATAATTATGGCAATAATGATAATGATTTCAATAATAATAATCATGACAGTAATAATAATGATGATGATGATATTGATAATGATAAAGAAATAATAACAATAACCACAATAATAATAATAATAATAATATGATAATAATATTAATAGTAATAATAATAACGACAACAATAAGCAATAAAATTAATAATCATAATAAAATATAATAATAACAGCTACAACAACAATAATGATAATAATAATAACAATAGTTTAAGAAGATAATGTGATGATGATAATGGTAGTAACAATAGTAATAATAATAATAACAATAGTAACAATGATAGTAATAATGATGATAATGATGATGATAATAATAATAATAATAATAATAATAATAATAATAATAATAATAATAGTAATAACAATAATAATAATAATAATGATAATAATGATAATAACAATAATAATGATAATAATGGTGATGATGATGATGATAATAATAAAACTAATAATAATGATAATGATAACAATAATAAAAATAATAACTATTATTATTCTAATTTTACCATTATTACGATAATAACGATAATAACAGTTGTACCTCTCGGGCTTGCCCCTCAATATATTGGCCGAACTTTTTTTTAGTCTAGTTAGAAAACACAAATACCCACTTTCTCTACGAACTACCTAGTTTTATATTCATTCTCCATATCTCCCTTTCAAAATTTCTTCTCTCAATTTTTGCTAAAGTTTTCTGTCATTAACTTTTAAGTTTCATTGTCAGACTCGTCATGTGTTTTTGTCTCTTTTTGCCTGAATATATTACCATTTTTTCTAGAATGAAGTAATTGATTTATCTGTTCTCTGCAACCGATCTGCAAAGGAACCAAGCAGGTTACGAGTTCAAAGGGAAGTTAAAAACCAAACGGGTTCTTTACCTAACATAAAACTCCCTATAACCAACGACGTTAATCAATTTTCCTTCATTCCACAAACAATACGAAAACACAACAACCAATCTTCATAACACACGAAGATCTAACCTTGTGTAATATATCCGAGTGCCAGAGCGGCGCTTCGTAACGCACTAACGTCGCGGGGAGCGTTGAGGGAAGTGCGATGCGACGCGCACTGAAGACGATGCTGGAGTGGACCTTGCTTGACACACTGACCCACAACCTGCGTCTCTTTCTCTCAGGTGTGGGCCCCCTCCTCCCCTCCCTCCTCTTCCCCACTCCTCTCCCTCTCTCCCTCTCCCCTCCCCTTCCCCTCTCCTCTCCTCTCTACCGCTCCCCTCCCCTTCTCTAGTCCTCTCCTCCCCTTTCCCTTCCTTGTCCTACCATGAGTATCTCTGCTTTGATCGGGAAGTTCCATGCCCTCGTTCTAAAGGAAATTATATTAAGCACTGTGTTTCCTGTGTATTATCACCTCTTTATTTTGAAGGAATGTTTAATCAATCAAAAACATCTTTCATATAAAATTAGCATATGAGAACTATTACGAGATGTTCGTGACATCAGCCGGATATCGATAGCAATTCTTGGTATGATATGTTAATTCATTATGTACGTTAAGGATGCCATTGAAAGTTATTAAGTCACTTGTTTCATAAAGCAATCGTATCTAGCGTAATGTTTTCACCTGGAAAAAAACTGCTCAATTTTGAGAATTGAGGTCAGGTCAGTTTCCCTCACCAGAACTTAGGTCAGAACTTTCCCCGACCGGATTTGTTATGAATTATAAGACAAGTATTTACACAGACAAATATTTCATTGTATCTATGCATGGAAGACGTACGGATTGCGGGGAAGAAATACCACACGCCCACTATATATACATAATTACACATACTCAAACACTCATATGCACATACAAATAAGTTAGTGATATCACAAGTATGAAGTGCACACACACACACACACACACACACACACACACACACACACACACACACACACACACACACACACACGTATACATATAACATGCACACACGCACGTACACACACACACACGCACACGCACACACACCCACCCACACCCACACACAGTCACACACGCACACGCACCCACCCACACCCACACATACATGCACACGCACCCACCCACACCCACACCCACGCACACGCACACGCACACGCACCCCCCCCCCCCCCACACACACACACACACACGTGAACATATAACATGCACACACGCATGTACACGCACACCTACACCCATCCACACACACACAAACACACACACACGTGTGTGTGTGTGTGTGTGTGTGTGTGTGTGTGTGTGTGTGTGTGTGTGTGTGTGTGTGTGTGTGTGCATGTTATATGTAAACATGTGTTTCTGTGTGTGCGTACATGTGTGTTTTGTATGTGTAAATAATCAGATAGATGTACATATAAATACAGATAACTGTACACGACTTCAGCTTTTCATGCTTAAAGGGAGAAAGTCTTGAATGACTGCCAGACGCCGCTCGTTTGGAATCGATACAGTATATAAAAACCAGTCAAGCTCCTTCCCCGGGCGTTGCTACACCCCGTCACTCAGATTAAAGTAATAAACGATCTTTCTTCGTTTCTCGTTTTTTTGTTCTTGTTTATCTTCATCTGCTTATGATAAGGGCGGGAATATGTAGTTTCCGACGTACTATGAATGTATAATATGCAGCAAGATTTAAAGGGAAATACTTTGGGTGCTAAAGCTACGTGTTTTATTTGGTTGGTTGGCATTTGATTCCATACATGTTATTTGCAGACGATCGAATTTCTTAGAACCCTATATAACGCACTTATGCGAACCGTAATTAACAAATATTTTGTCAGTTTTTCTTATTATTATCAAGTGATCATAATTCGATTGTTAAGCCCAGAAAGATGACATAATGAAGATGTGTAATGACAATTTGTCATATATTTGTCATGTAATATATATATATATATATATATATTAATGAGTATTATTATTGCAATCAGGATAATTAATTTAAATAATTATTTAAACGTGTTTAGGTAACTCTTTTCCCTTGTCAACCTTCATTTCATATATATCTGTGTGTGTGTGTGTGTGTGTGTGTGTGTGTGTGTGTGTGTGTGTGTGTGTGTGTGTGTGTGTGTGTGTGTGTGTGTGTGTGTGTGTGTGTGTGTGCACGTGTGTATGTGTATGCACGTGTGTGTGTGTGTGTGCATGTGTGTATGTGTGTGCATGTGTGTATGTGTGCACGTGTGTATGTGTGTGCACATGTACATATGTGCATGTATGTGTTTATATTCGTATATAGACCTCTCAGAAATTATTTAGTTTAAATATCTATGGCAAAGTGGTTTCAGATTTGTCTTCCACTGTGGAGGTCATGTAGGCATCCCTGAATTTGACAGTTGATAGCAAGGGCAGCCTTTCAGGCAAGGGTGGCGCAGCTGCAAAGTTTTGAGTTTTTAACTGATTAAATTGATGCTTATGTAAAATCCAAGCATCACCATGTCAGGGTTACAGAAAAAGTTTGAAGTTTCTCTCATAGCTCTATGAAAGCACTGTGTGACCAACAAAGAGATGAATCCCATGATAATGTGACAAGAAGTCTAAATTTGTGGACTTCAGAGGCAGTAGAGTAATCTGGCTATATACAGGGTACAGATACATTATACTATCCATTTAAATTAACGCCACTGTAAATTGTACATGAAAGGCGCACAGTTTTAATCAGTAGTTACTTAACTTTTATATTATCTAATAATTTTCAATGAATAGATGATGGAGTCATACAGAGGGCTTAGGACTAAATTGCAATTCCATAGGCAAGTATATATTATGGTTGAATAAAACCCCTCTTGAATTAATATTTTTTTGGTCAAATGAAGTAGATGTCTTTTTTTTTCTGCACAACATGTAAAATGTGTACCATTGCAAATATTGTTTTATATCTTCTTTAGTCAACATTTTCCTTATATACATTGTTGCATTTTACACATGGGGTATATAATATAAAATGATATCATACATCAACCATTCATATTTTCTTGGAACTAAGACTCAAAGAGGTTCAGAAAGTGATGTAGAGAATTTTGTATATTTATTAAATACATTATTTACAAAACAAATAATTTTAACAATTCATAATTTTTACCATTAATATGATACATATAGCTATTACACATGGTATTGTGAATCAGATACTGACCAGTAAGCATGTCCATTATATTCAGATATAAGCAGACACTTTCTTCTGCAATTTTAAGAATTCAGCTAATGTGAGTTCTTACATGACTCCTTCTCAGTACATATGTGAATACTGTCTTTAATCACAATACAGATTTGTTTTCTATATATACACATGATCAATTTACATGACAGAATATTAACAATTTTATAACCATGTAATACAGTAGTATGAAATACAATTACTCTCCTTCATGTCCTCCTTTATCATTTTAAAAAATCAATAAAATATATACATATTTTCAAATGAGCATTTTAAGGTATAAAAATAGTACCACGGAGAATAAAGCACACCATCACATTAAAAACCTATAGCCTTTCCCAATTGCCGTTAAAAACCCTATTTTGTGGCAATACCCTTTACATGAGGAGATGCAACCATAAAAACTTTGGCAGGCATAGGAGCATATAATCTCTCGTACTGAACATCAGAGAAACCTACTGACTGTATGAATGGAAGGGGATTGCGGTTCAGGTTGCAACCCTCGAAAAAGAAAGGCCAAATCCTGGACCACGTCAAAAGATTTTGAATGAACCAGCGATAACCGTGAGAACTCCGGTTCCATTCTTGAATGTGTTCTATAAAGTAAAACTTTCCACCCTGCAAGAAGATAAATCTGATGAGTTATCTATAATAATGTACCTAAACAAATATTTGCATCAAAAATAATTTGAATTACTGAAAGATTCTGATGTATATACGAAGTGAAAGGAAAGGGGAGAAAAAAAAGAAAAAAAAAGATAACAAAAAGAAAAATGTGGAAGGTTTGAATGAATCTAGAATCCTCTAAAGCCACAATCAAAATTCTGGTGTTACTGCCAGAAGAATAATTGAGGTTTAAAATGTACTTTGTATTTTTCTCTTTACTGAGATACTATTCTACTTGAATTTGTCTATACATTACTGTTGGTATTATTGCCTTTATATACAATTTTAACAACAGAAATGAGATATATAGAACTGATGTAAATCCATCTATAACCACAGAAAAGACATTATTTAGATCTATATTTCTGTTCTAGGGAAAAGGCTGATAAAAACTAACAATAACAATAAAAAAGTTAAAATGCATTTTAATTCTACAGTAGATATATACAGAGTAATCGAGCAAACTCATTAAAATGTGAAGAAACTAAATGTATACATTCCTTGAAAATATCACAACATGAAAGACGTGACCATCACTTACCGGAACAAGGACTCGTTTGATCTGGCTGACGACTTTGGCAACATCCTGGACACTGCATAAAACAAGTGTAATAACTACGGCGTCCACACTTTCGCTTTCTACCATGTCCATATCTTCACCTTAATTATCGAAAAAAAGAAAAACTGTTAATTGGAAATGGCAGAAACAGATATCTTTAAAATACATAATGAATTCCTTATATTAGTATATCAACATATCTTTGAAAATGTAATTACAGTTGCTATTAAAATTTGAATATTTAAAGAATGTCAAAGGAAAAGTTAATACCGTGAATAATTCCTTTAAGACATGACTTTGCCATCTCGATTTTACTTATGGCTATGATCACTCTATTATAATCATTATTTTTAGCAATGCAGAAACATTTAGTATATAAAATTCAATGAAGCTTGCCATTTCCTAAATATCAGATAGTCACTATTAGTGATTTGAATAATTAAATGAAAAAAAAAAAAATAATAATAATAAAAAAAAAAAAACACCAATAACTAATACCAAATCTATTTTTTATCATGTTTTCATTGACAGTAGCCCATGAGATTAAAAGAAATCTACATGTGTATTGATCCGACTTTTAATAATTTATGCGCATATGACACACTTTTCAGTACTTAACAGTCTGACTATGCATTTTAACATGACCTCATATTAGAATGAATTTCAGACTGTGGAGAGGATTGTTCACTAATTTATAGTAAATTCATTCTTTTCTATATCTGATGGCTAGAAGTATACACTTCTGTTATTGGTGAAGTATTATTTCTGGTAAAAACATTAATACTAACTTCCTTATTTTTACTTTTGTGCCTTCACATTCAAGAATAACAAAAATATTTAAAAAATGGGAAAAACAGATATCAGGATCGTTCTTTCTGATAACGATGCACTTTTAACAAACTTACCATATGAAACAATAACGGTTTCCGCTTTAATGTTAGGAAACTTCTTCCTGTTCTGCATGTAGTAATCAGCGAAATACGGATTAGGATCTACTACAGTCAGGTGAGAACCATCTGGGTAGAAGCTGAAGTTTGTTCCTGAAGAATAATGGGTAATTTATGTAAAACTATTGCAATTAATATTACTACACTACATCATCTTAACCATAAGTACCCAATATATATAAGGTACAAAGAGGTACAGACAAACAGTTCTTCCCTTTTGAGGAACAACTATTTGAAAAAAAAAGAAAAAAAG
>NC_061820.1:38608067-38613067 GCF_019202785.1 Penaeus chinensis | reverse complement strand
TTTTATAACTGTCAAATCAGTCAAAAGACATTCAAGATACAATTCTTTAGTACTTCAACTCAGGAAGAAATCTTTTTGTCTATCAGGTAGAGGTGTACGGAGAGTTGGCATGTTGTTGCAAGCACACAGGTCTTGACGAAACAGTACCGGGGGAGCATAAGCCAAATCTCACACTGGCAGACGAAAGACTTATAATTGGCCAAAAAGGTAATTACTATAAACAACCATTTTTTTTAAAAAGAGGGTTCGATGCTACACTTCTAGTTGTAAATACATTTAACTTTCAAAGAATGCGTAGAAGGAAATGTACTGATTTTTCTCCTGGTCTTAGTGGTGGAGAAGAACCATGGTCCTCTCAGCAAGGAGTTTTGCAAGACAGGATGCCCCGCGGGACTCCGGGCGGTGCTGTGGCATCAGGTTCTTGGGCTCGAGGTCACTGACAAGGTTAGTCTTTATATTAAAAAGAGAGAGAGAAAAAAAAGAGACTAATTGTTAGGTCAAAAAGGTATTTATTATAAAATAACCTTTTTTTTTTTTATCAGTGTCAGCGAAAATGTATTATTTAAGAATCATGACTTGATTTTAATGTACACATATATTTAATCATAAACATTCCAATAATTTCTCACGATTTTTTTTTTCTCAGCACTGTAAATACTTTGACGAACTGAAGAAAAGGGTCGTACAACATGAACTACTTGTTGATAAACTGATCATGAAGGTAAGAGCTCAGTTACGAGTAAAAAACAAAGAAACTATTCTACTGTGTGGTCCGTTTTGGTACACGTTAATTAATGGTGCTATTAATTTTATCTGTTTATTATCACTATTATTATTTTGGTTTGATAGAAAACGCAGGGCACACAAAAAAGTAATAATTGTAATTCGCGAAAGGCCCTGTCGTTTATAGTTTTCTGCATTTTGCTTTACAGTTGAGCTAACATTTATTTCTCTTTGCCAGTCAGTAAATGTATAATTATGTTTCTGTTTACAGGATATACAACTAACTGCTTCAAATGACGATCAGTATTTCGTGTTTGAAGATATCCTTTATCAGGTAAATTCAGCTAATCAACTGTATCTCTCCTTCTCACAATGTTTCTATATAGCTATCTGTATGTCTATCAAGCTATCTGTCTGTATACCCATCTATCTATTTGTTTATCTCTCTATATCTATATAGTATATACAGCATACTAAACATGCAAATACACAGGTACAAAAAATACATACATTTATATTTATCCAAGTCCGTTACTGCATCTGTCTTCAATCAGAGTAAAATATCCTCTTTGTCTGCAGGTGCTGCTGTGCTTCTTCAGGGACACGGAGATGCTGAGCCACTTCGAACACAGCAGTGCCTCCCCCCCTCTGTCCGTTGCCAGGGGCCAGACTCCCTCCCCAGATACCCTCGTGGCCTACCCTCCATGTGGCATCATTCCCTTCCATGGATTCACGATGTATGGTAAGAGGTCGAGGAAATGTCCGTGCTTGAATAAGGAAGCATCCGTACTTATAAAAGGGAAATATCCTTACAAATATCATTCATGTCTTCTGGTATATATAAGCTCCTCACAAGCATAATAAAAGACATCATCATAGTCTGTAAAATAGTCTGCATTCACATATATCTCCAAATGAAGACATCAAGGGTACCTGCAACTTCAAATATTTTCATCGTCCACAGCGGCTCCTCTCAGCTGTTTGTACGAGGATCCCGTTCAACTTTATTTCACTTTTCGGGAAATGTATTGCCGTTACTGGTACCGTCTCCATGTTGTTACAAGTCATACCCAGGTAGGTGACACTGACACTTACTAGTCTAGAAACACTTTTAAATTGGTTATTATTTGAGAGTGACGAAAATAGCATGGCTTCAACTATATTTTCCGATGTTTATATTTTGGTTCTGTTTTCATATGTAACGTATTTATTTGTTTATTTATGTGTGTATTTATTAATACATTTACTTATCTATTTATTTATATACCCACAAACAAGCTATCATTTTTTTTTTAACTTGCAAGACAGGAAATTGGAACAAAGACTTATTTTCTCACTTTTTTATTTCACTCCAGGGCGCGGCGGCCTTGGCTCTGCAGTTTGAGCTTCTGCTGCAGAGTTCAGAAACACGACTTTGGCAACACTGTGCTGCAATGGGAATACAGCTGTAAGTTCGGAAATCAACATGAATTCTCATTCTCGAACTTGTAGTTTCGGGTAGTCGGCGTTGTTATTTTTGTATCTCTACGTATAGTTAAAGTCATCTTTGAATTTCTGTATCTCTACGTATAGTTAAAGTCATCTTTGAATTTCTGTCTCTCTACGTATA
The DNA here is from genome assembly GCF_019202785.1 of Penaeus chinensis. NCBI lineage: Eukaryota > Metazoa > Arthropoda > Malacostraca > Decapoda > Penaeidae > Penaeus > Penaeus chinensis. The sequence continues at coordinate 38,610,735 of NC_061820.1, read as the reverse complement.
GTTAAAGTCATCTTTGAATTTCTGTATCTCTACGTATAGTTAAAGTCATCTTTGAATTTCTGTATCTCTACGTATAGTTAAAGTCATCTTTGAATTTCTGTATCTCTACGTATAGTTAAAGTCATCTTTGAATTTCTGTATCTCTACGTATAGTTAAAGTCATCTTTGAATTTCTGTATCTCTACGTATAGTTAAAGTCATCTTTGAATTTCTGTATCTCTACGTATAGTTAAAGTCATCTTTGAATTTCTGTATCTCTACGTATAGTTAAAGTCATCTTTGAATTTCTGTATCTCTACGTATAGTTAAAGTCATCTTTGAATTTCTGTATCTCTACGTATAGTTAAAGTCATCTTTGAATTTCTGTATCTCTACGTATAGTTAAAGTCATCTTTGAATTTCTGTATCTCTACGTATAGTTAAAGTCATCTTTGAATTTCTGTATCTCTACGTATAGTTAAAGTCATCTTTGAATTTCTGTATCTCTACGTATAGTTAAAGTCATCTTTGAATTTCTGTATCTCTACGTATAGTTAAAGTCATCTTTGAATTTCTGTATCTCTACGTATAGTTAAAGTCATCTTTGAATTTCTGTATCTCTACGTATAGTTAAAGTCATCTTTGAATTTCTGTATCTCTACGTATAGTTAAAGTCATCTTTGAATTTCTGTATCTCTACGTATAGTTAAAGTCATCTTTGAATTTCTGTATCTCTACGTATAGTTAAAGTCATCTTTGAATTTCTGTATCTCTACGTATAGTTAAAGTCATCTTTGAATTTCTGTATCTCTACGTATAGTTAAAGTCATCTTTGAATTTCTGTATCTCTACGTATAGTTAAAGTCATCTTTGAATTTCTGTATCTCTACGTATAGTTAAAGTCATCTTTGAATTTCTGTATCTCTACGTATAGTTAAAGTCATCTTTGAATTTCTGTATCTCTACGTATAGTTAAAGTCATCTTTGAATTTCTGTATCTCTACGTATAGTTAAAGTCATCTTTGAATTTCTGTATCTCTACGTATAGTTAAAGTCATCTTTGAATTTCTGTATCTCTACGTATAGTTAAAGTCATCTTTGAATTTCTGTATCTCTACGTATAGTTAAAGTCATCTTTGAATTTCTGTATCTCTACGTATAGTTAAAGTCATCTTTGAATTTCTGTATCTCTACGTATAGTTAAAGTCATCTTTGAATTTCTGTATCTCTACGTATAGTTAAAGTCATCTTTGAATTTCTGTATCTCTACGTATAGTTAAAGTCATCTTTGAATTTCTGTATCTCTACGTATAGTTAAAGTCATCTTTGAATTTCTGTATCTCTACGTATAGTTAAAGTCATCTTTGAATTTCTGTATCTCTACGTATAGTTAAAGTCATCTTTGAATTTCTGTATCTCTACGTATAGTTAAAGTCATCTTTGAATTTCTGTATCTCTACGTATAGTTAAAGTCATCTTTGAATTTCTGTATCTCTACGTATAGTTAAAGTCATCTTTGAATTTCTGTATCTCTACGTATAGTTAAAGTCATCTTTGAATTTCTGTATCTCTACGTATAGTTAAAGTCATCTTTGAATTTCTGTATCTCTACGTATAGTTAAAGTCATCTTTGAATTTCTGTATCTCTACGTATAGTTAAAGTCATCTTTGAATTTCTGTATCTCTACGTATAGTTAAAGTCATCTTTGAATTTCTGTATCTCTACGTATAGTTAAAGTCATCTTTGAATTTCTGTATCTCTACGTATAGTTAAAGTCATCTTTGAATTTCTGTATCTCTACGTATAGTTAAAGTCATCTTTGAATTTCTGTATCTCTACGTATAGTTAAAGTCATCTTTGAATTTCTGTATCTCTACGTATAGTTAAAGTCATCTTTGAATTTCTGTATCTCTACGTATAGTTAAAGTCATCTTTGAATTTCTGTATCTCTACGTATAGTTAAAGTCATCTTTGAATTTCTGTATCTCTACGTATAGTTAAAGTCATCTTTGAATTTCTGTATCTCTACGTATAGTTAAAGTCATCTTTGAATTTCTGTATCTCTACGTATAGTTAAAGTCATCTTTGAATTTCTGTATCTCTACGTATAGTTAAAGTCATCTTTGAATTTCTGTATCTCTACGTATAGTTAAAGTCATCTTTGAATTTCTGTATCTCTACGTATAGTTAAAGTCATCTTTGAATTTCTCTCTCTCTCTCTCACACACACACACACAACACACACACACACATATACATATATAATTCCCACATTATATGATAATATACATAACCACTAAACTCATGTACTCCATGAACTGTTATCCTCGCAATGAAATGTTAGAAATATTAATCACAGGGATAGCAACGACAGAAGTGGATTATATGAATATTTGACATCCTCCGTGAACACAAACGGAAAACATGTGAAATCAGTGCATGAATTACTATAATTAGAGATTCACTTCCATGCACGTCTGATCAAATTTAATGATTAACCTTCGTGGTAATGAAAATAAAGACATAAGCTAATTCAGGGTATTAAGTATGCTAACACTTGTTGGAGTCGTTATGTGGTCGTTTGACTTTTCTCTCTTGAATTATTGTACACTTATCGTAATGAGATTTTAGAGACAATGGATAGTTTGACTGATAAATGCATAAAAAAAGAAACAGTCAGATAGGGCA
>NC_061820.1:38560567-38563067 GCF_019202785.1 Penaeus chinensis | reverse complement strand
CGGCTAGTCTGTCAGCAAGCTCGTTCCCTCTGATGCCAATGTGGTTAGGGACCCAGTTAATGATTACTCTTCTACCCTGAGCAAGAATTGTTTGAGCTATGGTAAGTATCGTGGTCAGGAGGTAGATGTTGTCTGTGGGTGAGCTGTGCTGAAGACAATCAATGGGTGTCCTGGAGTCTGTATGTATGACCGCAGCATGCCAGGACACACACCGAGCACCGACCGACGACAGGAGCGCACGGCGCAGGACGCAATCAGGAGGAAGCCGTATGGGTCCAACACCGCGAAGGTTCGGCACCGCCACATCAGCGACACACTCGCTCTGTGTGACTCCATTTGCCATGTACTGGACAAACCGTGACTTATCTCAAGACACCATCTGAAGCGAATGATCTAACGACCGACCCCAGGGATGCAGTCCCGAGGACCGTCAAGCTCCCGCAGCCGGAAGGGTTTCGCCGCATAATAGAAGGTTGCAACAATTGAGGGTCAAGTTTTCGCGAAGACTGTAACAGTCGAGCAGTTCCCCTGCCTGGACATGGTCCCTCATCTGCAGAAGAGACTGCACGCTCTTACTCCCTCATCTTTGTCTCCTGCTTGAGCATAGCACGTCCAAGATGCTGCCCTATCGAGGACGACGGGTGGGTGCGTGTGCCGAGCGGTCTCAGAGTGGTCAGATGCCTTCAGTGTCACGCCTTCCAACTAGCAGGCATGACCACTGCCCATGGCATCGCCGCCGTACTGAACTAGCCACGCCCACATCACTTATGACCTCTGACCGTTACCTTGAACCGTACAATCACTCAACCTCGACTCACGGTACTGTTCGGACGCTGCCTCTCCCCGGGGGCCTCCCTCCAGGACCCCCACCTTGCCGGGCCTACTCGCTGCCCAGATCTCTACTTCTGAACAAGCCGGCCACTTCAACCTCCGTCTACGCTATGCTACCATCAACCTTCACCACCAATAAACAGTGCAACCAGATCGTGTATTTCCCTACACTAACAACGTGGGGAACAAACCATACCCACCTAACTCTCTCTCTCTCTCGCTTTCCCTAGCTCCCTCATTCCTTTTCTCTGCTTCCCCATACCTCTCTTATTTATCTATTCTCCTTTTCACCCTCCTCTCTCCCTCTCTCTCTCTCTCTTTCTTTCTCTTTCTACCCCCCCCCCCTCTCTCACTCTCTTTCTTTCTTTTTCTACCCTCTCTCTCTCTCTCTCTCTTTCTTTCTCTTTCTTTCTCTGTCTACCCCCCTCCCTCCCTCCCTCTCTCTCTCTCTCTCTCTCTCATCCTAAGTGCCTTCAGACACTAAAGAACTTTCTGAAATATTTTCCACATTATTTTCTACATTCTACAACACATGTACCATTTTTTTTCTTTATTGTTTTTAAATATGATATACCTAAATCAGTATCACTAAAATGAATTTCTCAACCAAATAAATGTATGAACACTTTTTTTTTTATCATTATATATTTTTAAAACTTTCAGTACGGGTCATACTAAAAAAAACAATAAAAACGGATTCTTATTAGTCGGGACATGGTCCCTCATCTGCAGAAGAGACTGCACGCTCTTACTCCCTCATCTTTGTCTCCTGCTTGAGCATAGCACGTCCAAGATGCTGCCCTATCGAGGACGACGGGTGGGTGCGTGTGCCGAGCGGTCTCAGAGTGGTCAGATGCCTTCAGTGTCACGCCTTCCAACTAGCAGGCATGACCACTGCCCATGGCATCGCCGCCGTACTGAACTAGCCACGCCCACATCACTTATGACCTCTGACCGTTACCTTGAACCGTACAATCACTCAACCTCGACTCACGGTACTGTTCGGACGCTGCCTCTCCCCGACGTTGCCATATCTTGTTCCTTTATTTTGGCTACAGGAAATAAGTAGATATTTTTTGAGCAGCAGGTATATGTATATATACATATGTATATATATATGTATATATACATATACATATACATATATACATATATACATGTATGTGTGTGTGTGTACTTGCTAGACTCTGAATCAATTTCTCATGTTTATTTTAAGTTTTCTTAAAATTGACTTAGATGAATATATTTTTTCGTGTCTCTTCCCCTCTGTCTGTCTGGTAGCACAAATGTATTTTCATTATTATCGTTCATATTAGCATTGCTATTCCAACTGCTATCATTCTTGTTATCAGCATTATCATTATCATTATTTCTAGCATCACCACTTCCCAGTATGTTTTATTAATTATCATATTTAAACCATTATTATGTCATAGTATCACCATTCTTCTTTCTATTTTTATTTATTATTATTACTCTTAGTTAAGGTAGTCTTAGTATCTTGAAATGAACGTAATTCTGAAATTGCAGTGCTTAACCACAGCTGAAATCATGAAAATGTAATCTCAATGTTAAAAATGCAATGCTACAATCATGAAGTTGAAATTACAGTGCTACAGTTGTATTACAAAAATCAGAATAGAGAAATCGCAATGCTAAAGCCACGAGA
>NC_061820.1:38538067-38540567 GCF_019202785.1 Penaeus chinensis | reverse complement strand
AATAATAATAATGATGATAATAATAATAATAATAATAATGATAATAATAACAATAATAATGATAAAGATAATCGAAATAAGAAGGATGATTATGATGATAAATAAAATCATTATGATAATTATGATAATGATATGAACAATAATAATTACATTAGTTATAATGATAATGATAGTAATAGTAATAAGAGTGATAATCAAAATAGTATGTTAATAATGACGATAGCAGTGGTAATTATGATAATAAGTAGTAATTTTAATGAAGATGATGGTAATAAGTTCATATTGCTTTTATTATTGTTATTTTTTTAATGCTGGCTTTATCATTATTTCTATTTTCGTTACTTTTGTTCTTATTGCTATTATTATTACTGTTCTTCTGCTTCTTCCTCTTATTATTAATATTATAATTATCATTATTATCATGATCATCCTTATTATTATTATCATTATCATCATCATTATTATTATCGTTGTTATTATTATTATTATTATTATTTTATTATTATTATTATTATTATTATTATTATTATTATTATTATTATTATTATTATTATTATTATCCTTATTATTATTATTATTAGTATTATTATTACTACTACTACTACTGCTACTAGTATCATCATTACCATTATTGTTGTCATTGTGATTATTAATATTATTATTAATCTTTTCATTATATTATCATAATTATTATCATCATTATTATCATTAACATAATTATTAGCCTTATTAATAAAATTCGTACTATTGTAACCATAATAAATAATAATAATAATAATGATAATTGTAATAATAATTATTATTATCATTATTATTATTATCATTATATCAATATCATTATGATTATAGTGATTATCATCATTAGTGTTAGCATTAATAATGTTATTATCATTATCAGTATCGTTATAATTATTGTTGTTATTTTCATTATCTGTTGTTGTTTTATTACCTGTTGTTATAGCTATTATCATTAACTTCATTATCATCCATTTTGATCTTATTGTAAGGGTTTTTATGATTAATTGTTTTTAGTATCATTATAGTAATAATGAATAATAATAAAAATAATAATGATAACAGCAGTAATGGTGATAATGATATTAATGATAATAATAATAATAATAATAATAATAATAATAATAATAATATTAATAATAATAATAATAATAAAAATAAAAATATTGATAATAATAATAATAATAATAATAATAATAATAATAGTGATAATAATAATAATAATGATGATAATAATAATAATAATAACAACAACAATAATAATTATAACAGTTATAATAACGTAATTGATGATAACAACAACAACGACAATAATGATAATGATAATAACAATGATAGCTATACCGATAATAATAATGAAGATAACAGTATTAACAAGAATAGCAGGAGCAATAGAAATAACAACAATAATGATGATAATAGTAATAATAGTAATAATGATAATAATAATGATAATAATAATAATAATGATAATAATGATAAAAACAATAATAATAATGTTTATAATAACAATAATAATAGTAATACTAATGATAATACTAATAATAATAATGATACTAATACTACTAATAATAATAATGATAAAAAAAATACAACAATAACAATAATAATGATGATAATGATATTGATACTAATGATAATATTAATGATAATAATATTAATAATGATAATATTAATGGTAATAATAATAATAATAATGATAATAATGATAACACTAATAGTAGCTCAATGATGATACTAATAATACCTTAATGATACTAATACCAATCATATATTGATAATGATAATGAAAGTAATAACAGTAATGATACAATTGAAAATGAAAATAATAATAATATCAATAATAAATATAATGATGCTATTAACAATAATAATGATAAGATAACGTTGATAATAACAGTAATATGGATAGTATTGATAATTATAATAATAATGATAATGATAATAATAATGATTGGAAATAATGATAGTAATGATTATGATAGCAATGATAATAATATGAATGATAATAATATGAATGATAATAATAGTAACAGTTATGATAATAGTGATGATAATAATGATTATAATAATAATGATCTTAATAGATATGAATATTATTGTTATGATGATAATAAGAAAAATGATCATGACAGTGATATTGATGATAGGAATGATGATAATAATAATGATAATAATGATAATAATAATGATTTTATTATTATTATTATCATTATTATTATTATCATTATTATTGTTATTGCTATTATTATTATTATAATTATTATCATAAGGATAATAGTAATCATTAAGATGACAGCAATGATAGTCATGGTGATATGAATGATGACGATAATCATAATAATGAAAATCATAATAATGATAATGATGATTATAATACTAATACTGACAATACAAGTAACTTTGCAATTAATTAAAATAATGATATTATTGATATGAATGCTAACAGGAATATAAAAATCGTAAACTAATAACTATAACAGTA
>NC_061820.1:38503067-38505567 GCF_019202785.1 Penaeus chinensis | reverse complement strand
GCTTTGTGATCGTGACTTCGATTGCCATGACCGGTCTGATGAGGCTAACTGCTCGTCTGTACAGTAAGTGAACCATATTGTATTCTGGCCTGATGTAACCTAACAATTTTGCATTATGCCTCAAACACGAGGAAACGACCCTAGTATGGTTAATATTAAGACCAGGCGATTTTAATAGACTTCCAGGAAGCACAAATACTTTTAGTTTAGATAATCCAATCATAGCTTATGAAATCAAAACACAGTAACCTGTATAGTGACCTAAAGTATAATAAACCCTATATTTTAAAACGATATCCACAAAATATCATCCATGAACTTAAAACCAGAAACACGCTTAAAACGACTTAAAACGACCTTATTCAGCACATGTGACCTTTTTTCAGCACATGTAACCTTTTTATATCACACGCGAGCTTTTTTCAGCACATGGTGACCTTATTTTTCAGCACTTGTGGCCCTTCTTACCATCGCTGCGGAGACGGTCACTGCATCTTCATCACGTGGGTTTGTGACTCAGAGCCAGACTGTGCCGATGGATCAGACGAACTGATATGCGGTGAGTTCCTTTAGAATCTTTGACAAGCTTTCTTTGTATGCATTACTTCGTAATTAGCTTTTGTTTTATTGTTATCATTTTCATTTGTATTGATGTATCAGTGATTCAAATGAAGATGCATTGCTTAACGGCTAACTATTTTGTTGATTAATGTTTTAGTAAGGCAGAACTAAATTATATAAATATCGATATTCACTCAGATAATGTATGCATGGGAAACTGATGCTGTGAAATTGCTTCACCGTGAGAATCGTTTGGGTTTAAAACAGTAAAGGTCAATCCGTAAACTGTATTACATTAACCATTGTAATTAACCTGGATTTATATGAATTATTACTTTTAGCTTAAATGGAATGATACCCAAGTGTTTGCATGCATACTCTACTCTTAGTGTTAGACTCATTCGTGCTAGCAATTTGACGAGCGGTATGTTGAATTACTTGGAATCATTACGATATAAGTCTTTAATTCAATCCTTGTACATTGTTTCCTCTAACCTGTTGATTTCATTCAGTATTGATTTGATAATAACCTGAGGTTGAATCTCTTTGGTTGACAACAGAAAATGACCATAGTGGAGGGAGGTTCAGGACACGGAAAGTCATTTTTGGATTATGTCTTTAGAGATAATGTCTTGAAAACTCGTGTGATCAAATAACCGTCTGTTAACTGCATGCTGGTATCACTGTGATATAACGAATAAATACTTCTATATATAGACGGGTTCATTTTACAACACTATACCAGAATTTCATTATGTATCTGAAAGAAGACGTGGGTTAGCAGTATTACGTCATCACAGCCTGATTAAAGACTGATTTGATCTTAATCATCTTGTCTGAGGCTTTAATAAAGTTTATTCTAAGAAACCGTTCTTACTACATGAAATTGATATTCTGTCTAGTGTTTAAAGAAAAACACGTCTAACTATACATGTTCAGAATTTCAAGTAACTTTGTAATCTAGTTCCATGAATAAGGTGCCTTTTAGCAGAATTATCTTGCATCTTCAAGTGCCATAACAATATATTTCAATCATACTCGTACTCAATGATTTGATAACCTTAAACGAACTTCGAGAGTGAAAACATTTTTAGGATATAAAGATCGGGTGGTAGATATTAAGTTAATCATCCCTCGTGATTTTTTATTGTAGGAGTTGTCGAAGAGAGAGTGAAAGACGTCTTGGCGAGATCTCTGTACTATAAAAACGCTTATTCATATATATATATATATATATATATATATATATATATTATTTTTTTTTTTTTTTTTTTTTTTTTTTGTAAATACTCTTACTCACTTGAAATTCGGATATATATATATATATATATATATATTTAGGTTATTCGGTCTTTTGATTTGTATCAACGTGTTACCGCATCTTTCTAGCTATTACTATCTGATCTCAGGGAAATATCAAAGTGTTCCCTATAACATATACATTTTCTATGGAGAAAATGAAGCGTTTTCGTTTTCTTTGAAAATTGTAAACTATTGACAAACTACTTTATTTTTTATGAGTAACATCATTGCGAGAAACTTTTTTTTTTATCTGAGTAACTTCATTCATTGATTTAGTCGTCAAGATGAAAAAGAGGGAAAGAAAAAAAAATTGTGTTGAAAATCTCTCTTACTGTTCGCTTGAAATTGTTATACACTGCTATTCAATAAAATACTTTAGAAAATATAATGATTTCTATCTCTTAAAACTGAGCATGTATCACAGAATATGAAAGTAGAATCGAGAATACACAATTTCTTAGAAACTATACGTTTTTTTGGGTATTGCTTTTGTTATTATCATTAACGTAAATATGGTTATTATTATTATTGTTGTAATTATTATAATATCGTGATCGCTATTATTACCATCATTCTTTACATATTTTTTTCTGGTTATGATTAATATTCTTATTTTCTATTCTTCTTTATCGCCTTA
>NC_061820.1:38483067-38485567 GCF_019202785.1 Penaeus chinensis | reverse complement strand
AGTTTGTGGAAAGGATAACGATCGTTTATCTGTCTGACCGTCCTTCCCACCTCATATCCTTCATGCAAAGAAAACGCAACGCGATTTTCCCCAATATGCTTTATTGGATGCGAACAAAAGACAGGCCGAGGAGTGTAGTGCAGATTCCCAATCCCAGTGATTTACGAACAACAGAAGGGCCGAAGAATCAGGGTTGGTAGGCGTAGGTTTCCGTGGGTCTTAGTAGTTCACTGTGTCCGCTTCAGGGAGGGCGATGCATTCTCCCAGCTGGAAATCGAATGTAGAGGTTTACACTTTATTTTCCGTGTCGCAGTAACCAGTTGTAAAGATTCGCATACTCATAGTGTATACATATGTGTGTGTGTGTGTGTGTGTGTGTGTGTGTATTTGTATATATGTACACACATACATGTATATGATATAATATATACAGGGTTAGTATGATTAAAGTCAATATTAATTACCTATAATCAGATTTCATTTATATCTGAGTTAATTTTAGATGAAATATGTACGATTTTAGCTCATAAATTGTCATCTAGAAACCATAATACAACATGATACATAAAGTCACACCTCAAGAACAGCTCACGATCTGTTCCTGTCTGTTGAGTGCGCGACTGTCCTTGAATTCTCACTCACTTACACACTTATAAACATCGATCAGCATGGGTGTGTGACAGTATGTACGTGTGAGAGCAACGTTCAGATAATCTGCATGATGTGATTTTTTTTATGACTGAGCGATGATTAAAAAGAAAAGAGAAAAAACATTTTTTATACTGTCGATGGACTGAAAAGTTTGGGAAGCTTGTCTAGACAAATTATATATGTGAACAAAGCGATTGATTTGATTTGCTATACTAAGTAATTTGCTGCATATATCTTATAATTACGAATAATATTTTGTTCCTGATATGCTAATGCAGACGTAAATCATATGAAAACCCTTGGATCTTTGCTTTCACATAGCCAGGGTTCCACTAGCCTGATCTAAGTCTGGACCCAAGCTCAAGGCTGGAAATACCGCTCTTCTGGCCAGGCCGAGTCAGACTGAGGAGCGATCTCTGCCCAGATCCTGATATTTAATTAGTTTATTTTTTATTCTTTATTTTTTGGGGGTGTTGAGGGAGGGTGCGAGTAAAGAAATATATCAAGTGTGTGTATGTATGTATGTGCGTATGTTTGTATGTGTGCATGTACACACATATTCTATCTCTCACACACACACGCACACACAAACATACATGCACTTGTATCCCATTGTTTCACTGGAGTGTATTTCATTTTAACTCGAACAGCGTTAACATAAGCACCGTTTTCACTCACACGTGCACTGGCGCTGGTCATGCAGTTCCTCAGATCGGCGAGGTCGTCACTTTGGAAGCCATGGCAGTCTCCTGAATGAGGAAGTCTTTTATGAACATTGGACAGAAAAGAGGAATGATTTCTGACTATTTCTGTCTATCAGAAACGGATATTTTTTGAGGTAGGATGATAGTAATGAATAAGGAAAGATGGGCTTCTGTTAATAGAGAACTATTTTCTAGTGTTTAAGCTTTTAAAGGAAACGTTTTTACAATTTTCGTATGCTGTTACTTACCGGGATAAAGTAGCTTTACAAACAATATCAGCTGTTTGACTTGCCTGTTTTATTGAAACACTGGAATAGTTCCTTCTCCGGGAGAATTCCTTCATCTATCAGCCCCTGGACACAGCTACTGCAAAACTCTATATTCCCCGTAGCGTTGCACAACTGCCCTGTGAATTGTCAAAAGAGAGGGTACTGTAAATACCCTTTTCATTGTCCAAAGAAAAGGTAAATATCCGTTTCATTGTCCAAAGGAAAATTCAATATCCGTTGCATTGTCCAAAGAAAAGGTAAATATCAGTTTCATGGTCCAATGGAAATGTATTTATCCCTTTCACTGTACAAAGAAAATGTAAAAATCCCTTTCACTGTCCAAAGAAAAGGTAAATAACCCTTTCCCGTTCATTCTTAACACCTTGCAAAAAAACTCTTCACACTACGCATCAGTAGGAATGAAAGCGTCCACATTTACTCGTAGAAAGAACTAAATACGGTTTCGAATCCCACGTAATTGCGATCTCCTTAAACCCAACACTACGAGGCCAACACAACTCACACGGACATCCCTTATCTACTTTGTGCTCTGGGCGTTTCCTAGCTCCCGCGAGAGCAAAGGCCAGGACCACAGTAAATACAGAAACGCTGAGCAGCTTCATGGTGGAAGTTAACACGGCTTGATATCCAGTAAATATCTTAATGTTATAAGGACGACAGAGAAGCGAAATCAGTGTTCGCTTTCGGACACTTGATAACCGTGATTGTCGCGGATTCACAGTCACTCCCTTTTATACTGCCCATTCACGTTTTTTTTTCTTGCAGTCCCTCCCCACCTCTCTCTGGTCTCAGCCCCATCACCGGTGGATTTTGACTGCATCATGCTCGGTTATTGTGTGCAAAATATATCTGTTT
>NC_061820.1:38473067-38475567 GCF_019202785.1 Penaeus chinensis | reverse complement strand
GTAGAAATCAGCCATGCACACGATGGGGAATTATAGTGAAAAAACTCACCTGAGAGTTGACGGCTGCAAGTACGAATCTGCTGTTTAAAACCACGCACATTCCTGGCACAATCGCTGCAGGTATCAGCATCTTCGGCTGCCCCACACAGTGAATCTACAGAAGGATTAGGCTTTTAGCTGTAAACTGCACGGTTGTTTTTACACAGCATTTCCAGGTGTAAAAAGGCATTGGGATAATTGGGGCGTTGTTTACACATGCATGGGTAAAGCTTGCGGGTTATTTGGAGTCACCAGGAAGAACTACACGACAATGGAGAGTATTGAGACAAATGAACATCTTCAGGCCAATACACAAAGGAAGAGTCTCTTCAGAAGTACAAAAGCGGCGAAGGAGTTAGCACAAATACATGGGTAAAGCACGCGAGCTATTCTCAGCCACCAACGGGAGATAACAGACGAGGTGGATATTCTTTGAACAATTGAATTCTTGTTTCCATACCAATGCACAAGCCACGTCGATCCCGACCCCGTCCCCCAGGGCCTCCTCCACGACCATTGCGCTTATGACCACCGGCTTCCTCCATCATGGTCGCCACCAAAAGCACCACCACGACAAGAGTAACGACCGCCTTCATTGCGGAGAAACGAATCTGAAATGGATACATGCGTCAAAGATTTCAGGCGATGTCCTTCCATTTAAATTACACGGATCCCTCAAGTAAAGAAGGAGAGGAATAATAATAATAATAATAATAATAATAATAATAATAATAATAATAATAATAATAATAATAATAATAAGAAGAAGAAGAAGAAGAAAAATAATAAAAATAGGAAAATCAAGAAGAAAAAAGAATCAACGACTGCCCTAACTATAGTCGCTCAAGACTTACACGATCGGTCGGGAAAGATTGATGGAAGTCAGACGCTTTGCCTTCGTTTCGTCTTATATACCGCTCAGCTAATGTTCTCTGCTCTGTGTCTCCTTCCGCGTTTTCCCACTTGGCAGCTTTTGCGGAACATGACTAGGAAGAGGAAATAAAAAAAAGTATAGGCACACACACACACACACACACATACACACACACACACACACACACACACACATATATATGCATATGTATATACACACACACACACACACATATATATATGTATATATATGTATATATATATATATATATATGCATATGCATATGTACACACACACACACACACACATATATATATATGCATATGTATACACACACACACATATATATATGTATATATATGTATATATATATATATATATATATATATATATATATATATGCATATGCATATGTACACACACACACACACACACACACACACACACACACATACATACATACATACATACATACACACACACACACACACACACACACACACACACACACACACATATATATGCATACGTATACACACACACACATATATATGTATATATATGTATATATATGCATATGTATATGCACACACACACACACACACACATATATATATATATATATATATGCATATGTAAACACACACACACACACACACACACACACACACACACACACATATATATATATATATATATATATATATATATATATATATATATCCCAATGCCGTCGGGGAAAATGAACAAAAAATGGGGAAAATGCTGTGCCCATTTTCTATATTTTTTGTGAAATGTCTGCTCATAGATGGCTTTGCTAGTGCTTAGCCACAAAGGAGTCAATTAATAGACCTTGTGACCATACGTGATTTGAATTGGCGAGAAAAACGTGTTTTTTACTAGTGCTATGGATATCGATGGTGTTATTTTTATTATAAACATTATAATTATTATAATGTTTTTTAATATTAGTAACAGCAAAATAAGATAATGTAAAATATTTCGTAAATCAAAGAAAAGGGTGAACGGGCGAGACGGGCAGTACTCCTAACTGGCTCATTGGTGACTTAGTACAAGTATAGCCATCTATGTGTGAAAACAATCAAACAAGTACTAACAGTGGGCATAGCACGTGTCTACCCGTCGTACCCGTCGGCAAGGGGTTAAATATATATATATATATATATATGCATATGTATACACACACACACACACACACACACACACACACACATATATATATATGTATGTATGTATACATATGTACACACACACACATATATATGTGTGTGTGTATATGTATACATATATGCTATATATATGTATGCATATATACACAAATATACTATATATATGTGTATATATACATATATATACACATACATATATATAATTATATATATATATGTGTGTGTGTGTGCACATATATGTATGTAAGTATATGTATATTTATGCTTATATATATCATATATATGTATATATAAACATACATATATATGTATTATATTCACACACATACTACACACACATACACACAAATGTATGTGTGTGTGTCTGTGTATATTATATATATATATATAAATATAT
>NC_061820.1:38468067-38470567 GCF_019202785.1 Penaeus chinensis | reverse complement strand
AAGGAGGAATATTAGCAGTGACTGTCAATGCACACACGCACGCACACGCACACACCTGCACACACACAATCACACACACAATCACACACACAAACACACATACACACACAGTCGCTGTGATTTTGAAATCTGAAGTCTAATAACCTTTGGTAAAAACA
Organism: Penaeus chinensis; assembly: GCF_019202785.1. Taxonomy (NCBI): domain Eukaryota; kingdom Metazoa; phylum Arthropoda; class Malacostraca; order Decapoda; family Penaeidae; genus Penaeus; species Penaeus chinensis. The sequence continues at coordinate 38,470,409 of NC_061820.1, read as the reverse complement.
AATATCGTCAGGGTTATATTGTAGTGACATAGCGTTTCAGTTATTTTGAACAACTGACTCTTTCTATGTCAATTAATCACGCCCTTTTCCTTATTGAATTCCAACGCTTATGTACCAAATATACTTAAACTGTTATCATATACATACGTCTGCGTTGACACCCTCGATGCAGCTCAACAAAGTGGCTTGGTCTACAGCTGATTCATCTGCGCAATCTGATGGAGGAACAATGATGGCTATTTTAGTAAGAAAAGCATATGACCAAGTGTCGTCCAGGATAAGATCCAGCACCATGAAGCAGCTAGAAATTTAAATTCATCATCAGCACTGTAAATGTTCTTATTGTCATTATCATCGTTATTGCAGCCGTCGTTTTCCAGAGTCAACTGACGAAAGAACAACAAACCGTCAGCAGCTGTGTAGCAATCACGAAGCTGTTCCTTCAGTGTGCTGTCTTCGCTGCTGTGGATGATATCTCCGATGCATTTGGGGCATTCCGTATCTTCACCGCACAGCAACTCTGCAGGTGTATCAGTTATGTGAAAATCAGCCTTTGAATATGAGTATCAAAACAGCACGAACTAAAGAATGGCATTTGACTAGTCTCGCTGTTACGAGGTAACATTCAGTATCGGTTTCAAATCCAGAAGACGATATGAATGAAAGGAAAATTTGAATCTTAGAGTATTTTCCTTACCAATGCATGGAGGAGGGCCACGTGGGGGGCGACGACCGCCAGCGCCGCCAGGAGGGCGACGACGACCGTCAGCACCGCCAGAAGGGGGACGACGACCACCAGGACGACCTTGTGCGGCCGCGATGGCCACCGTCACCGCCACCACAGCAAGGAGCATGCAAGCCTTCATACTGGAGATCTCACTCTGAAAGAAGATAAAAAAAATTGCTCATGTACAACACGTGGGCAAAATTCGCAATATATATAGAACAAAAAAGGCAATACATCCAGTAGGCTGTACTTGCTTAATCCACCACCAGTAAAGACCATAGATCCTATGGTTCAGAAGAAAAGTAAAACAGTGCTTATTTTAAGGCTTTTGTCACAGCGAATGATCCGTCGTTCCTGAAGCCTGGTACTGTAAAATACATACTGTGGCATACTATACTGTAGCCATTCTCGACTTACATGTTCACGGAGGGAGAAAGAACCGTCTGTTGGTCCACAGTGTTGCTCCGGCCAATATATACTCTCTCAACCCCCCCCCCCTCCCCGTCCACTCCTCCCGGATGTCCTTGGTGATAGGCCGATATATATATGTGTGTGTGTGTTTGTGTGTGTTTGTGTGTGAGTGTGTGGGTGTGTGTGTGTGAGTGTGTGTGTCTGTGTGTGTTTATATATATATGCGTGTGTGTGTGTGTATATACCTTTGTATAGATATGTATATATAAATGTATATATATACATACACATATGTATACATATATATAAGTGTGTGTGTGTTCGTGAGTGTATTTTATATATATACATACACTCATGTGTGTATATATAGATATAGATATATATGTATACACACACATATATACATTTACATATGTGTGTGTATGTTTCATATATCTATCAATCTATCTGTCTATCAATATTTCTATTTATGTATGTATATCTTTCTATCTATCTTTCCATATATGTATTCACATATATAAATAAACACACACACACATATATATGTATATATATACATATATATGTGACTGCCGCGATGGGCCAGTGGTTAGAGCACTTAACTCTGACCCTCATGATCCTAATATCATTTCCTCACCGCGACAGTCGTAAAAATGTTTACGCTTCGACTGCTGGCTCGAACCGACAATATCGCCTTGAGAAGTCAAACGCAAGCGTCGTCGGGGAAGTCGCCGCCGTGGCACAACTTTTAGTACGCCGAACCGCGGTTGATTAGGAAGGGCATCCAATCAGGCAAGAGTGGTACTGCTAAAAAAAACCTCTCAATAGTGAATTGAGAGAGGCCTATGTCCTGCAGTGGACTGAATGGCTGTTTGTGTGTGTGTGTATATATATGCATATATGTGTGTATATATAGATACAGACACACACACATATATATGTATGTATATATGTATGTATATATATGTATATATTTATTTATAAATACATATATCTTATTATATATACATATATTTAATTATATATACAAATATTTAATTATGCATACATATATTTAATTATATATACAAATATTTAATTATGCATACATATATTTAATTATATATACAAATATTTAATTATGCATACATATATTAATTTATACATATGCGCACACACACACACACACACACACACACACACACACACACACACACACACACAC
>NC_061820.1:38453067-38458067 GCF_019202785.1 Penaeus chinensis | reverse complement strand
GTGTATACACACATACACACATCCCAACATATAGACCTACATATAGCAGAAGCCTGTGTGATTGCGAGCATTGGTTTTCAGCGGAAGGCAGGTGGCTCTTATTTCATTTCTTTTAAAAGTCAAAATACATAAGTTTTGGGAACGGGGGGGGGGGGGGGGTATTCAAACAACAACATTGATAAGTTGTAAGTTAATGAGGTCGGCATCATAAATTGCCTGTGACCAATATGCCGCATCGAGAGATGTACTTCTTACACCATCTATCATATTAGTCAAACGTTTGTACTTCATGAATATATAATCATTTATATAGCTTGAAATGCTGAAGAAAGGAGATGAAAAATAAATATTTGGGTTTTATTATTTATTGACAGAGACATTACGAAGAATATAGGTTTCTTTAAAAGTGTCAAGGAGCATAATCCAATGATAAAAAAAATGAAAATACCAACAAGGAAATAAAATACGAAATGAGCCGGTCCATTCAACGTTGCGATGCAATATTTATCCGATAGCCGAGGTCCGTTTATTTTGCAGGGAAACACGCACCCATCTGGAAAAAGTAAGGAGTATTAGCAGTGACTGTCAATGCACACACGCACGCACACGCACACGCCTGCACACACACACACACACACAGTCGCTGTGATTTTGAAATCTGAAGTCTCATAACCTTTAGTAAAAGCAAATATCGTCAGGGTTATATTGTAGTGACATAGCGTTTCAGTTATTTTGAACAACTGACTCTTTCTATGCCAATTCATCACGCCCTTTTCCTTATGGAATTCCAACGCTTATGTACCAAATATACGTAAACTGTTATCATATACATACATCTGCGTTGACACCCTCGATGCAGCTCAACAAAGTGGCTTGGTCTACAGTTGATTCATCTGCGCAATCTGATGGAGGAACAATGATGGCTATTTTAGTGTCGTCTAGGATAAGATCTAGCACCATAAAACAGAAATATAAGTTCATCAGCACCGTAATTGTTCTTATTGTCATTATCATCGTTATTGCAGCCGTCGTTTTCCAGAGACAACCAACAAAAGAACAACAAACCGTCAGCAGCTGTGTAGCAATCACGAAGCTGTTCCTTCAGTGTGCTGTCTTCGCTGCTGTGGATGATATCTCCGATGCATTTGGGGCATTCCGTATCTTCACCGCACAGCAACTCTGCAGGTGTATTAGTCATGTGAAAATCAGCCTTTGAATATGAGTATCAAAACAGCACGAACTAAAGAATGGCATTTGAAATTTCTCGCTGTTACGAGGTAACATTCAGTATCGGTTTCAAATCCAGAAGACGATATGAATGAAAGGAAAATTTTGAATCTTAGAGTATTTTCCTTACCAATGCATGGAGGAGGGCCACGTGGGGGGCGACGACCGCCAGCGCCGCCAGGAGGGGGACGACGACCGCCAGCACCGCCAGGAGGGGGACGACGACCACCAGGAGGACCCTGTGCGGCCGCGATGGCCACCGTCACCGCCACCACAGCAAGAAGCATGCAAGCCTTCATACTGGAGATCTCACTCTGAAAGAAGATAAAAAAATTGCTCATGTACAACACGTGGGCAAAATTCACAATATATATAGAACAAAGATGGCAATATATCCAGTAGGCTGTACTTGCTTAATCCACCATCAGTAGAGACCGTAGATCCCATGGTTCAGAAGAAAATTAAAACAGTGCTTAGTTTAAGGCTTTTGTCACAGCGAATGATCCGTCGTTCCTGAAGCCTGGTACTGTAAAATACATATTGTGGCATACTATAGCCATTCTCGACTTACATGTTCACGGAGGGAGAAAGAACCGTCTGTTGGTCCACAGTGTTGCTCCGGCCAATATATACTCTCTCAACCCCCCCTCCCCGTCCACTCCTCCCGGATCTCTTTAATGATAGGGCGCTACACACATGTGTAGTGTGAGTGTGTATTTCGTGTGTGTTTCATATATCTATCAATCTATCTCTCTATCAGTCTTTCTATATATGTATGTATATCTTTCTATCTTTCTTTCCATATATATATTCACATATATAAATAAACACACACACACGCACGCACGCACACACACATACACACACACAAACACACACACCACACACACACACACACACATACGCCACACACTATCTATCTATTCATCAATCAATCTATAGATGTATATTATCTATCTATCAATTTATCTATATATACAATATATGTATATATATACACATATATGTATACATTATATGTGACTGCCGCGATGCCTAGTGGTTAGAGCACTTAACTCTGAGCTCATGATCCCGATTTAATTTCCCCGCCGCGACAGTCGTAAAAATGCTTGCGCTTCGACTGCTGGCTCGAACCCGATCTCACGGCGAGAAAACGACATATCGCCTTGAGAAGTCAAACGCAAGCGTCGTCGAGGAAGTCGCCGCCGTGGCACAAGTGTTAGCGCGCCTAACCGCGGTTGATTAGGAAGGGGATCCAATCAGGCAAGAGTGGTATTGCCAAATAACCTCTCGCTAGTGAAATGAGAGAGGCCTATGTCCTGCAGTGGACTGAATGGCTGTTTGTGTGTATGTGTGTGTGTGTGTATGTGCATATATGTTTGTATATATGTGTGTGTATATATAAATACACACACACACATATATATGTATGAATGTATATATGTATGTATATATATGTATATATTTGTTTATATATACATATATATAATTATATATACATATATTTAATTATGCATACATATATTAATTTATACATATGCACACACACACACACAAACACACACACACACGCACACACACACACACACACATGTATGTATATATAAATATATAGTATACACACACACACACCCTCACATATATATGAGTGTGTGTGTATATATATATATATATATATATATACACACACATACACACAGACACACACACACACACATATAAACATTCATATATGTGAGTGTGTTTTCGTGTGTGTGTTTCATATATCTATCTATCTATTTATCTGTCTATCAATCTTTCTATATATATGTATTTCATTCTGTCTATCTTTTCATATATGTATCAATACATATATAAATAAACACACACACACACACACTCACACACACACACACACACACACATATATATATATATACATATATATATATATGTGTGTGTGTGTGTGTGTGTGTGTTTATATACATATATAAATACATTTCTATATATATAAATGTTTGTATATATATAAATATATATATATATATATATATATATATATATATATGTACACACACATATATGCAAATATATACATTTATATATATATGTGTGTGTGTTCGTGAGAGTATTTCATATATATATATATATATATATATATATATATATATATGTACATACACACAGATGTATACACATACATGTGTGTGTGTGTGTGTGTGTTTTCGTGTGTTTTCGTGTGTGTGTTTCATATATCTATCTATCTATCTATCTTTCTATATATATGTATAGCTTTCTATCTCTCTTTACATATAAGTGTTCATATATATAAATATATATATATATACTCATACATACATATATATACACATATATATATATTTATATATTTATATCTTTTTATATCTCTGTCCATATATGTATTCATATATATAAATACACACACACAAAATACATACCTACATCACACACTATCTATCTATTCATCAATCAATCTCTGTATATGTATATCTATCTATCTATCAATATATGTATACATATAGATATATATACATACATATATATATATACACACACATATATATGTATATATATATATGTGTGTGTGTGTATGTGTGTATGTGTGCGTGTGTGTGTGTGTGCATTTGTGTGTGTGTGTATGTACATATATGTTTGTATATATATGTGTTTGTGTATACACACACACACAAACACACACACACATATATATGTATGTATATATATATACACATATGTTTAATTATATATACACATATATTCATTTATACACACACACATATATGTATATATACACATATATGTGTGTCTTTGTGTGTGTGAGTGCGTGCGCGCGCGCGTGTGTGTATACACACATACACACATCCCAACATATAGATCTACATATAGTAGAAGCCTGTGTGCTTGCGAGCAGTGGTTTTCAGCGGAATGCACTTGGCTCTTATTAGTTTTTTTTTTTAAGTCAAAATACATAAGTTTTGGCAACGGGGGGGGGGGGGGGGGCATTTAAACAACAACATTGATAAGTTGTAGGTTAATGAGGTTGGTATCATAAATTGCCTGTGATCAATATGCCGTATCGAGAGATGTACTTCTTACATTATCTATCATATTAGTCAAACGTTTGTACTTCATGAATATATAATCATTTATATAGCTTGAAATGCTGAATAAAGGAAATTAAATTTGTTTTTGTTTTTTATATTATTTATTGAAAGAGACATTACGAAGAATATAGGTTCCTTTAAAAGTGTCAAGGAGCATAATCCAATGATAAAAAAAATGAAAATACCAACAAGGAAATAAAATACGAAATGAGCCGGTCCATTCAACGTTGCGATGCAATATTTATCCGATAGCCGAAGTCCGTTTATTTTGCAGGGAAACAAGCACCCATCTGGAAAAAGTAAGAAGGAATATTAGCAGTGACTGTCAATGCACACACGCACGCACACGCACACGCCTGCACACACACACACTCACACACACAGTCGCTGTGATTTTGAAATCTGAAGTCTAATAACCTTTAGTAAAAACAAATATCGTCAGGGTTATATTGTAGTGACATAAAGTTTCAGTTATTTTGAACAACTGACTCTTTCTATGCCAGTTCATCACGCCCTTTTCCTCATGGAATTCCAACGCTTATATACCAAATATACGTAAACTGTTATCATATACATACATCTGCGTTGACACCCTCGATGCAGCTCAACAAAGTGGCTTGGTCTACAGCTGATTCATCTGCGCAATCTGATGGAAGAACAATGATGGCT
>NC_061820.1:38445567-38448067 GCF_019202785.1 Penaeus chinensis | reverse complement strand
CCAACAAAAGAACAACAAACCGTCAGCAGCTGTGTAGCAATCACGAAGCTGTTCCTTCAGTGTGCTGTCTTCGCTGCTGTGGATGATATCTCCGATGCATTTGGGGCATTCCGTATCTTCACCGCACAGCAACTCTGCAGGTGTATTAGTCATGTGAAAATCAGCCTTTGAATATGAGTATCAAAACAGCACGAACTAAAGAATGGCATTTGAAATTTCTCGCTGTTACGAGGTAACATTCAGTATCGGTTTCAAATCCAGAAGACGATATGAATGAAAGGAAAATTTTGAATCTTAGAGTATTTTCCTTACCAATGCATGGAGGAGGGCCACGTGGGGGGCGACGACCGCCAGCGCCGCCAGGAGGGGGACGACGACCGCCAGCACCGCCAGGAGGGGGACGACGACCACCAGGAGGACCCTGTGCGGCCGCGATGGCCACCGTCACCGCCACCACAGCAAGAAGCATGCAAGCCTTCATACTGGAGATCTCACTCTGAAAGAAGATAAAAAAATTGCTCATGTACAACACGTGGGCAAAATTCACAATATATATAGAACAAAGATGGCAATATATCCAGTAGGCTGTACTTGCTTAATCCACCATCAGTAGAGACCGTAGATCCCATGGTTCAGAAGAAAATTAAAACAGTGCTTAGTTTAAGGCTTTTGTCACAGCGAATGATCCGTCGTTCCTGAAGCCTGGTACTGTAAAATACATATTGTGGCATACTATAGCCATTCTCGACTTACATGTTCACGGAGGGAGAAAGAACCGTCTGTTGGTCCACAGTGTTGCTCCGGCCAATATATACTCTCTCAACCCCCCCTCCCCGTCCACTCCTCCCGGATCTCTTTAATGATAGGGCGCTGCGCGAATAAGATATTGGGTTATTCACTGGAACAAAATCCTCGTCTCTCTCGGACTCTTTGTCTGTGTCTTTCTGTCCGCCTCTCCTCCCCCTCCCCCCCCCTCTCTCTCTCTACACGCATATGATGTATGTATATATATATATATACACATACATATATACATACATGCATATATATATAAATGTATGTGTGTATATCTATCTATCTATATAGGTATATATATACATATATATAAATATATATACACATATATACACACATACGTACATACATGTATGTCTATATGTAAATACATATGTGTGTGTATGTATACACACACATATATACATATATATATTGGTATGTATGTATATATGTGTATATGTGTATATGTTTGTGTTTATGCATCTAAAATTAATTTACTGTGTGCTACTGTTTTCTATTATCTCCTTCCCCAAGTCAACTATTCTCTAACCGCAAGAAGTTGCAATTGTCGCCTGGAGGTTACTGCTGTGTTGGGCACCACAGCGGGTAAGGCCTAAGGTCAGTCACTCTAATCGAGTCAAGGTTTTGTTTTTTTTTCTACCATAGTATCAACACGGTAGTGTGTTTTACCTTTCATATCTATCTAATCATATATCTATATATCTATGCATACATATACAGTTCTAATATAGTTACTGAGACCATTTTTGGTAGAATATGTATTCCTTCTTATCGTTTTCTAATTTTATTTGTGTACACTGTTAGTAAACATTCTACTTGGCTTATCTCCTCTTTCAAGTCTTTCGATAAACATTCAATAGAGTTTTAATCTTGATTGTTTACAGGCCTAGCAAGTACTCTAATACCATGATTATCCAAATGGGTTTTAACTCCATTATGTATGAAAATGTAATCATTATCTGGAAACCACTCGCGAAGTTGGAACAAAAGACGTCAGTCAATGATGTCACGATATCCATTTAGATTACCTTTTACAATATCTAATCTTCTAGCGCTAATGACAGAGATCACGTCCCACATCGTCAGCTTGAAAGGGAATTTTGCTTGTGCTCTCTGAAGTCGCGATGGGCCTTCTCTAAGCTGGTTCTTTTAACAAATATTTGTCTGTTCATCTGTATTTCTACCAGAGGTTAATCAGAGAAACAAATTCGCATATGAAAATAACAACAATTACGAGATGACTGGAACATTCAGTTAAACTCTCTTGAACTCCATCCACAACACGACCTTTTTCTGATCTCGCTTTTGAACCAAACACGAACACCATTTTATATACTTATATTTTTTTCCGGGTATTCAACAGTATTTCACTAAATTACGTTTGAATCACATAAACGCAGTCAAAAGGAAAATTTAAGTGAGATTTACATTTTCCCAATCCTCTGATGTCCAATCTTTGTAAGCCTTTGTTCAGGCCAGTTGTTTCTTCCTCGGCCTTGGCACTTTAATTGGCCTGCATGCACCCCATGTCATATAACGTTTTGATTGTAGAGGGCTTACACTCTACATCATACTTCTTCCATTCACTGGCCAGTTGTTTGGATGACTATGATCGATCTTGTTCAACCATATATACAGGCATCCTGTCCTGCTGGGAGAGGAGATTATTTGGGATTCATAGTTATCAAGTTATATATATATA
>NC_061820.1:38430567-38433067 GCF_019202785.1 Penaeus chinensis | reverse complement strand
TCCTCGGGGAAGACGCTGCGCCCCACGGCAAGATGAGTCAGCAGCTCGCCAACCGAAGGTGATCCAAGTTCAAGATGAAGGCGGACGCGTAGCAGTGACGCTTCATTCAGTGTCACTGTTGATGCATCCCTGGACTGTTTCCAGCTGGGAGGCGATAGAAAAGAAATTGACGTTAGCAAAGTGTACCCTCGGCTGTCATGAATGAAATATTTTAATGAACAGCAGTTGATGAACAATGTTCTGTGTCCATGTTTATTTTATTTTATTTATTTTATTTCTTTATTTACCTTTCCGTTCTTGGTCATCATGCATATCATGATCGAAGGAAAAGTATTATCCGACGACATCATATCCCGGATGAAGGCCAGAGGTCGGCCTCCACGAGAGGGCTCTGGTGGGAGAAATGTTCAAGCATCGTATAAAAAAATTGACCGTATACTAGGCCGTGCTGGATTTAAATTGGCATTTGATAGGGAGCTTAGACAATCCCTTTATTACCCAGTGATGGGGTTAAAAGGTATATAGTGACAAAGAACATTTCATAAAAGTTCTTTAACATACTTGTCTGTGGTAAGTCGGAGCCGGTACTGTTCTTATGGCATTCCCTCAGGTTCTCCATGAACGCGGACCGGTCAGTGAGAGCCTCCCTCATGGTCTCGGGTAGAATCCTCAACACGCATGTGATGACCTTTGGCAAACTCTCCAATGTGACCGTGGTATTGGTAGAACCCTCTGACTGCGCTATTTTATTTTTTTTTTTTTGAGTGGAGACATGGGTCAGATACCTTTGTATAACCTGTATACGCACACACGCACACACACACACACACACTCACACACAGACACACACACACACACACACACACACACACACACACACACACACACAGACCCACACACACACACACACAAACACACACACACAAGCAAACATATATGCATACACATACACATGTATATGTATACATATGTGTATGTATATATAGTTGTACACACACACACACACACACACACACACACACACACACACACACACACACACACACACACACACACACACACATATATATATATATATATATATATATAAACACACACATATATCTACACATACATTCAAATATACATATACATACACATATATACGCACAGAACACATATATATTGCACAAGGAATGATCATCTCAGTATGTAGGAATTAACAGATGTAAAAAACACACAAGCCAGCTGGAGGCGGCACTTTCCAACATCTGTGACCTACCCATTGTTACCCATTTGACTATTTCAATTGCTCTTACCAAATGCATCGACGACAAACACAGCCAATAGTAAAGCTATCACGTGGGCCTTCATCTTGACTATAGTTCTGCTGGAGAGAGAGAGAGAGAGAGCGAGACAAAGGAAGATGGTTAAATTCAGTAGTTTTTACAATCACATCTTCGTGAAAAAAATCGTAAAAGAGAAAATAATGATGATAACCAAAACCCTGAACCAAAAAAAAGGAGAAAAAAAGACAATGTTCCAATTCAAAATGACACAGTAAAAATACAACAAACATGATAGGGTTAAAGGAATACCTTGCTGCTGTAGCCAACGTCGTTGTGGATAGGGAGACACGGAGATGCCTTATATACCAACTTTTGTAAGTATTTATCTCGGTCCGTCGCATCTCTGCCATGTTGACGCTACAAGGCCACCTCGAAGTATCATTAAGTTGATGTTCCTTAGCGCAACTAAAGCTCTTTAAGATTTATACATTGAGCTGAATGTACATAATTCACCGTGACAAAATGTAGGAGTGCAAGATGCATAAATGGCGAGTTTAATGAAGTTATTGATCTTCGACAATCTGAATTTAATAGTAATAATAATGATAATAGAAACGGAGCGATGATTATAATCTTATGTATGATACACTAGTGGAGTTTACTAACATTATACGTTACTATATGTGATTTGTTCATCTCCTATCAGTGTTTAATACTATAAATACTTTTGAATTTCCGATTATGTTCCGATAGCGTAGAAGATAGGAAAGCGAGTACCTTCATTTTTACGCACATTTTTTTTTTCATTGATTGTATGTCTACCTTTGACTTTATTGTTTTATTCTTAGGGTCAGCATGATGCAGCAAACACTTGCCTTTCCAGGTACAGGAAACATGGGCGTAGTTTACCACTGTCCTGAGTCATTCTGGTTTTCTGTGCTATTTGGCAGTACCACATTATGTCGTTCAAAATAGATTCTTTTTCTCCAAAGTCTTTTTTTTTTTTAAATAGTGATATACCCTTAGATCTATTTCTATACGGATATGAGGTCTATAATATTTATATAGTATCATAGCGAAATCAAGTTATCTAAACCTATTGTGGCTACGAAGAACACAGATATACGAAAAGAAATTCGAAAGACCGAACTGAAAAAGTGCGGTGGACGAGGGACGCAATAAAAAAAAAAAAAAAAAAAAAGATCTTGCGTTGCATTCACCCGCGATCACTC
>NC_061820.1:38415567-38418067 GCF_019202785.1 Penaeus chinensis | reverse complement strand
ATAATGAGAGATTATCTCCATAGCAGGACAAGAGATTATATTTTATCACTTAATTGATTTACGGAAAGGGGAGACAAACAATTTTTTAAAAGGCCGTTTTCTATGAAGAGCGTTCCCTACCCGCTCATCCACTTTCCTTCATTCTTATTCCTTATTTTTCCTTCATTCCCTTCTCCCCCTCCCCCCCAACCTCTATTTTTCCCGAGTTTACCTTCCATGTTGTTTTCTGGAGCCGAGCGAGCGTGGATGCCAGCCAGAAACAGAAGGGCGGCCAGAAACACACGAAGATTGACCTCCATTGCGTTAATTCCGGGAGTTATTCAGGGGAGACTCAAAAATTAACTGAAAAAAAAATAAATGAATAAGTAGTTGCATAGTTAGATAAATAACTACATACATTAATAATTAGATAAATAAATTAATTAATATGTAAAAAAAATTAAAGAATCCCATCGCCCCATGTGGCAAGAATACATGCCATGCCCACTGTAATACAAGTTTATTTATTGTATTTACACATAGATGGCTCTACAAGTTCTTAATCACCACATAGCCAGTCATTGGAACTACGTATCTCACCTGTTTACCCTTTCCTTTCACTTTTGGAAAGGGACTTTTGTATCAGTTCATTGTCTAAAATATTTCACAAACAATTTAAAAATCATAACATCAATAACAATAACAACAATATCGATAACAATGGTATTAATAAGAAAAACACATTTTCCCGACAATTCAAGGAATGGTGAAATCAGAATCCGTAACTAGGGCCTACTGATAGACTCCTTGCCGGCTGAGCACATGTGGAGCCATCTGTATGTATCAAAATTCAGCCAAAAAATACAGGGGACAGAACATAAATCCGTGGCGTTCGGGTTAATAAATATGTAAATAAATGAACGAATTCATAAACATATAAATATATGAATGAATTAATAAACATGCAAATAAACGAATGAATGAATAAATAAACAAATAAAATAGGTAAATAAATAATCACACAACACATCAATAATAATAAAAAATATCACATTTCTTTATAATCATCCAGTCAATTGTAACAATAATGCACACAAACACTATGATCTGTATCTACACCTCATACTTACATCAATAAATCGTAGACACAACAATCCCACTATAAATTAGACAAGTTTATTAGAAGGCGAGACCCATTATTAGGTAAACTTCCTCTGTGCAATATGTTACTATTTCCTGTCTTTTATCAGTAAAGGGATGTTGCAACCTGCCTTTTGCAAACTCCATGAATTGCATATTAAGAACTGGCGGTGGAACGAATGTAGATAATACTGGACAATTAAGAGTCAATTTGTTTACTTGTATTGGTGATTATATATTCTTGTTATTGTTATCATTATTACTATTTTCATTATTATCGTTTTAATCAAAAGGATCAATATGATTTTCATTATTATTTTTTATTATTATTGCATTATTGTTTTTATTATTACCATTTTCATTATTATCGTTTTAATCATAATGATCAATATGATTTTCATTATTATTTTTGATTATTATTGCATTATTGTTTTTATTATTATCAATATTGTTATTATTATTATTATTGTTATCATCGCCATTATTATTACTATTCCTATTATTATTATTATTAACATTATTATCATTATTATAATTATAATTATCATCCTCATCATCATTATTACTACTACTACTATCATTATCATTATTATTATCCTTATCATCATTGTCATTAATTTTATCATTACCATGACTGGTATCATTATCATTATTATCATTATTATTATCATTATTAACATCAATAGTATCATTATTGTTAGTGTCATTATCACTATTTCATTTAATGAGTATCCTTATTATTATTATTTTCATTATCATATCTATTATTATTATCATTATCCTTATTATTATCATAATCATAATTATTATTTGTATTACTATTATTATTAGTAGTAGTTGTATCATTTTTATTATCATTATTATTATTATCATTATTATTATTATTATTATTATTATTATTATTATTATCATTATTATTATCATTATTATCATCATCATCATCATCATCATCATCATCATCATCATCATCATCATCATCATCATCATCATCATCATTATCATCATCATTATCATCATCATCATCATTCTTATTCTAATTATAAATATCACTATAGTTATTACAGTACTAAATTCAGTCTATAACGGATATGAAAATACTATAAGATCTCGCCATAAACTGACTTCACGAATTTGATATTTTCACGGAAGTTCGCGTTCTTCATTTTGGCGTGGCTTACCGCTAAAATAAAGCCTGTATAAAATTCGAGCTAGCGATTAGATAGTGTATATTAAGGCCAGTTATATTTTTCTGAACGCATCTATATGGACATGCGCAAAATTGAGGAAAATCATTATAATAATAACGATATGATAATGATGATAGTAATAACAGTGATAATAGTGGTGGTAATATTAATTAATGATGATGATAATAGTGATG
>NC_061820.1:38405567-38408067 GCF_019202785.1 Penaeus chinensis | reverse complement strand
TTGTACCTCTTCCAGTCCTACATCATATCTATTTTTTTTCTAAGTTTAATCTTTATTCTGACAGTCCTTAATTTCATAATCAATGAAACACCAATTATATCCTGTCTATAATGACAGTTCTTTCTTATCAAAATTTTGATTTTTTTTTTTATATCTCTCCTCGTTCTAAATCTAATTACATATCTAAATTTCTTTACTAAGTATAATTTTTAAATCAATTCAGCTTTGATTTTCAGTAAGATTTAACTACAAGGATAAGTGTCACAGTAATTCTTACATTGTTGTAAATCACCTTTTTTTAGGGATAGGAATGTAGACTGACTTGACTCAATCTGTAGGCCATTCTTCCTTTGTCCAAAGAAGAGGTAGAGGAAGAAGAAGAAGAAGAGGAAGAAAAATAGGAGTAAGAATAAGAAAAAGAAACGAATAAATAAAGAAGGAACGGAGGAAAGAGAAGAAGAAGAAGAAGACGCAGAAGAAGAATTAAATAAATAAAGAAGGAAGGAAAGAAAGCGAAGTAGAAGAAGAAATAAAGAGAAGACGAACACATATATATATACACACACAAGCATTCATAACTGAGGATATATTTCAGGATTTGCAGACGAATTCCCCATTTTGCTTAGTTACCCGCCGGCGTGTCCTCCTCCTCCTCAACCACGCCAGAAAAAATAAACTGCGCGGATCCCCTTGTGGGTGTTGGTGTGGCTGGGTCTCTCAAGGGTGATGGTGACCCTGGTTCTTCCCTGGTTGTGGATGCTGGTGGATTTGTTGTTGTGGATAAAGGTCCTCTCGAAGGTGAAGAGGATCCTGGTTGTCTGGTGGTTGTGGATGCTGGTGGAGTTGTTGTTGTGGATAAAGGTCCTCTCGAAGGTGAAGAGGATCCTGGTCGTCTGGTGGTTGTGGATACTGGTGGATTTGTGGTCGTGGATAAAGGTCCTCTCGAAGGTGAAGAGGATCCTGGTCGTCTGGTGGTTGTGGATACAGGTGGATTTGTTGTTGTGGATAAAGGTCCTCTCGAAGGTGAAGGTGATCCTGGTTCCTTCGTGATCGTCGTTGATTCTTTTCTCAATATGGGTCTAGGCGATAAGACTTCCAGACATGTTGTTATGTCTGTGTGTGGAGAAATTGATAACTGATAAAGTGATAATGGTTGATAAAGGAATAGTCGAATAAAATGGAGCCAGATACTAATAAATACCATATACTTATATAATTAGTTAATAAACACATCATAAATACAACAAGAATGATAGATATGGATGAAACAGTGATAAGGATAAGAAATAATTGGATTAAAGCAATCCAGGATTATAGTAATGGTTTAATTAAAGTGTGAAAGCATTTTTTTTTGTTTAATATATGATTTCCTGATGTGAATATATAATTTCCTTCTGGCAGTGATCTAAGCAAAAAGAGAAGCATTATTCATCATGTTTTCCTTCATTTGAGGACGTGTGTGCGTGCGTGCGTGTGTGTGTGTGTGTGTGTATGTGTGTGTGTGTGTGTGTGTGTGTGTGTGTGTGTGTGTGTGTGTGTGTGTGTGTGTGTGTGTGCGTGTGTGTGTGCGTGCGTGTGTGTGTGTATTTGTCTGTTTGTGTGTGAGTCAGTGTCTGTCCATGCCCAACTCTGCCCACGCGCACTCACCAAAACCCTCAGGTATCGCATCCAGGCCGGAACTCGGCGAAGACCCGAGTAAAGCTTCACCCGCTCCTGTGGGTGTATCGGGAATCGTCGCCTCAGAGGACACGGCAGGTTCTATCGCCGATGCCTGCGGGGAAGCGTGAGGCCCCTCCGGAAGCTCATCTGGAAGGCCGATCAGAGACCTGCTCAAGTCCGCAATCCCGGATATCTCCAGACACAACACGGCTCTGTCCTCGCAGTTCGAGACGTTGCGATCGCGGCAGATTTCTTGAGCTGCAGGTTGACACAGGAGAAAGTTTTTAATAATTTTTTTTTCTCTTTTTGGGTTTTATTTTTGCTTTCCTTACACCTGCGAAACTGACGCCCAGTTTATTTTACGCAACATCTTGGGAGTAAAACGAATGTGTTTTCCCCCTCTTTATTGCTGGCTGTTACCATATCTCCACATTATTCCAAAACACGAAAGAAAATTAAATAAACTTAATAATCAAAAGTAGCATAAATATCGAGTCATCACCCCTGTATCTTTCAAATAACCCTAGTTTTGCTTAACATCACATCTGCAATATATTTTCCCCATCTTACTCACAACAACCATATCCTCACACACCCTATTTCAAATCGGGAGCCAATCAAACAAGCTATATAATCAAACATAATATAAAATCATAGTCATATAAACACCGAGTGATCACACCTGTATCTTCACCTTCCAACTGCCCCTAAACGTGCCTACCAAATCCACAATACTTTCGAAACAATAAATCATGTAAAAAAGAAAGAAAGAAAAAAAAAAAAAAAAACGAAATTCGAAAAGACACTTACGTAGAAGGTCTACAGCATTAGGCTTTGGAGA
>NC_061820.1:38393067-38400567 GCF_019202785.1 Penaeus chinensis | reverse complement strand
CCTGCAGTGGAATGAATGGCTGTTAAAAAAAAATATATATATTTATAAATGAATAAATCAATAGATAAACAGACATATACATGCATACACAGAGAAAAGTGTGTGAGGAAGAGAGAGAGAGAGAGAGAGAGAGAGAGAGAGAGAGAGAGAGAGAGAGAGAGAGAGAGAGAGAGAGAGAGAGAGAGAGAGAGACAGACAGACAGACAGACATAAAAAGAGAAAGAGCGAGAGAGTAGAGAAAGAAAGAGCAAGAGAAAAAAGAAAGTTATACACAAACACCATCTCACAAACCTCATCCAAAACGAATGAATATTTAAACAGATACGCCAATTCATTTAATCAATAATAACAATAATAAATCGAATCATTAATCCATAAATCGCCTCACTGCACACATATCCTCATTAACCTCCACCTTCTCCACAAGCAAACGGTATGAAAGGTTGTACTCACAAATCGACGAGCTTGCGCTTGAGTTGGAACCGAAACCAAATAAGGGCAAGCATTGTTTCATCTGGGCCTGACAGTTCGGGAGGGCACTTGACCGACACGTCGTTATTACTGTTGTAGGTCAAGAAGGGTCAAAAAAGGTCAGACAAAGGTGATGTTGGCAATAGTTATGATATCAGTGGTTATATTAAGAGAAATAGTGGTGGTGGGGGTAGTAACATTAACAATGATAATGATTTAGGATGATAATGGTAATGATGAGAATGGTAATAATAATAATAAAGATAAAGATAACAGTAATGATGATAATAATTATGGTATTAATTATAACACTAATAGTGATAATAGCAGTATTGATAATGTCATGTGTAATAATAACAATAAAAGGATGATTGATAATATGAAAAATGATGATTACTATAATAATGGAAATAAAGATAAAATTATTGATGATAATGCAAACACACTCCCTTCCTTCTCCTGCTCCTCCTCCTCTTTCTTCTTCTTCTTCTTCTTCTTCTTCTTCTTCTTCTTCTTCTTCTTCTTCTCTCTCCTCCTCCTCCTCCTCCTCCTCCTCCTCCTCCTCCTCCTCCTTCTCCTCCTCCTCCTCCTCCTCCTCCTCCTCCTCCTCCTCCTCCTCCTCCTCCTCCCCCTTCTCCTCTCCTTCCAACTCATTTTTGCGCTTATTTTGTAATTTTGACAGACATTCCAATAAGAACATAACGTAGCAATGACCTTTTAACTTCTCAAGCATAAACATAAGTAAATAAAGGTTTGCAAAGGACCGGAAATCACCTATCAAGGTTTGGGTCAGCGCCGCCAATTCTTCGGCTGGAGTTTCAGAGGTCGCAGACGAAGGCACGACTTCGGTAATTTCAGGAGTAGGAGGCGTTGCTGGCACGGTCCCTTCCTCCGGCAGCAGGAGCTCAATGCATTTTAGAACGTTTGCTGTGCATGCGGTGTCGGGCGCGCTTCCAGTTGGGGGAGAACCCGCTGAAAAGGGGGTTAGGTGAGGTGAGAATGCGAGGATTCGAACGCTGCTTATGGACAAGGTTCATTGACCTTGCTCATGCTTATAAATCTGAATGAATAATTCATTCACTCACTGCGAAATACACTTACACACATACACACACACACACACACACACACACACACACACACACACACACACACACACACACACACACACACACACACACACACACGCACACACACACACATATGTACATATATATATATGTATGTGTGTATGTGTACGTGCGCACACACACACACACACACACACACACACACACACACACACACACACACACACACACACACACACACACACACGATATTGTGAAGTCATAAACGCAGGTTTCTAATAGTGTCCACAGAATGTTTGTAAGTCAACTCTCTCTCGTGTACACATCATGGACGTATAACATACACAAACACATAACAGAATACTAACTCGGAGGACACGCGCTGCTTCCTTCTGCCCCTGGATACAGTAGGGACATGCACTGTACTGTTTCTTGTATGCAGTCTGTTGCGTCCTTGCCCGAACACACCTCGGAGACTGTCGGTTGAGAGGCCCACGTTTTAGGTTTACGAATTTATATATATATATATATATATATACACATACATATATATATACATACACACATATACATACATATATATATACATACATATACATACATACATATGTATACATATACAAACATACATACATATATATATATATATATATATGATATTGATATTGATGTTGAAAGTTAACATTTACACATACACACACGCACACACACACACACATGCACGTGTACGTGTGTTTGTTGTGTTTATTCAGATGATATTGAATTTCACCCACCTAGTATCTGTCCAGCTGAAGGCGCCACGGAGAGGAGGTCAATGCACTCGGAGATCTTAGTGTAGCATAATAACTGGTTCTTCCCTTGGCAAGCCGTTTCAACTACCGAAAACAACTCATTATAAGCAGCGCGGATACAGTACTCCGCCAGTATGTAATCAGTATAGTCCCTAATAACTGCCTTCTAACAAAGAAAGAAACAAATAAACTTACAGTCGACATCAGCGTCTGAACCCAGTCCGTATTCCGTCAAGCAGGTCGTCGCCAAATTTTCGCAGTCTGGAACCTCCTTGCCCGCGCACATCAGGCGAACTGCCGGCACGGGAGATTAGGCCATTTAGGTATGCAGGATATATATGCGTGTATGTTTATATACGCACATATATATGTGTGTGTGTATATATATATATATATGTGTATATATATCTACATGTATGTATATGTATATACACACACACACACACACACACACACACACACACACACACACACACACACACACACACACACACACACACACATACACACACAAAACACACACAAAACACACACACACACACACACACACACACACACACACACACACACACACACACACATATATGTATATATATATATTATATATACATTCAGACATACACTCATATACGTATATCATATATATCGATATGTAAATACATCCGGAGGCGTAGCTACGGTTTTTTATTCTCCCCCGCCCCCCCCCCCCCCCCCTGGGTTTGTGAGACTCCCAAACAAGATTTCGAAAAGCGGAAATAGACTAAAGCGAATCAATAAAAAAAAACAGGTGACAAGTAATTTAATATTTTTCGTAATCTTTACACAGACGTCATGCATTTCCTGTCATTTTCCGTAGACTTTGATGGCATTGAAGAAATGTCAGCCAGTTTTCTTACTTCTGCCTCTCTTTAGATTAAATAAGTATATACCAATAGATATACATTTTAAAAAGGGGGACACTTTAAGAACCTAGTCCCCTGAGCCCCCAAATGTATACTTATATATACGTGTATGTATATACGTATATGTGAATGTATTTGTGAAAAAAACAATGTAAGTCTAAGAAGCAAAATACAAAATAAAGAAAAGAAAAACAATGCCAATAAAATAAGAAACATTAAAAAAAGATAAGAAAAAAAACTAACTGTGATGATCTTTCAAGTTTCCCAAGGTCTGTTGAGCACCATTAGTATCCTATAAATAGTCATCATGGCTCGCGGCGATAAAAATAATAATCATAATATTAAAACACGTTCTCATTTTTTCTCGGTTTTCGAAACTATTTCACTGTCTTATAGATTGGCTTTCCACTCATGTCACGTAGCCAAGTACAACCACTAAAAACTTGCCTGAAGTCGTGTAGAAAGTTATTGATATCTTCTCGAAACCAGTCGCTTATAACTCTTACTTTCCATTAACGAAACACGTAGAAATGATTGAAAAATAGAGAATATCTAATCTTATATTTTCTCCTGTTTACTTCATTTCATTTCCATCCCTTCTCGCGAACGTAATGCAATGCAAATTTCAGCATCGCTTCATGGTCATCTCGCTTACTGGGAAAACCGCCAAAGTCACTTTCTATTCACAATGCAGGGCAGGTGCACTGTGTCCGCACGCGATGTCTACTCGTGGAACATTACATTTAAGATATATAATACACACACCTAATCACACATGCACATACATACACACGCACGCATGCACGAACGCATCCCCTCTCTCATACACACGCTGTTATACAAATCATGAAAAAATAAAAACTGACCTGAGGTGCGAATGAGCAACGCATTGATACCCT
Source organism: Penaeus chinensis (assembly GCF_019202785.1). Classification (NCBI taxonomy): domain Eukaryota; kingdom Metazoa; phylum Arthropoda; class Malacostraca; order Decapoda; family Penaeidae; genus Penaeus; species Penaeus chinensis. The sequence goes on along the minus strand of NC_061820.1, from coordinate 38,396,434 downwards.
CTGGTAGAGGAGGACCTGGAGCCTCTCCCGGCGTTCCCTCAGTACTCTCCTGCTGGGGTCTTGCGCTCACAGCCCACAGCATCGCCAGGAGCAGCCACACTGTCCTCAGCTCCATGGTGTTCGAGTATACGCTGCGGAGAGAATTCGTTCTGAGCTGGAGTGAGAGTGATACTTGTGCACGACGGGTTTTAATGTGTTTGTGTGTGTGTGTGTGTTTGTGTGTTTGTGAGTGTGTGTGTGTGTGTGTGTGTGTGTGTGTGTGTGTGTGTGTGTGTGTGTGTGTGTGTGTGTGTGTGTGTGTGTGTGTGTGTGAGTTTGTGTGTGAGTGTGTGTGTGTGTGTGTGTGTGTGTGTGTGTGTGTGTGTGTGTGTGTGTGTTTATGTATGTATTTGTTTTTAATTGTGTTTTTGTGTGTGTGTTTATGTGTGTGTGTGCGTGAGTATGGATGTGTCTTTGTGTTTGTGTTTGACAGACTTACCAGTAACAAGACACCGAATCGTGTGATGCCGGAGAAGTACGCACGCACATTTTTATACCTGGGTTCGTGTGTATGTGTGTTTTTTAGTCCCGCCCAGCCCGTGCTACCCGTAAGAGCCCGCTTTCAAAGGACCGCCCAGAACAGGTAGAAGAAACCCCCCTTCCTCTACCCCCACAAACAGCTCCGCCTTACTTATAATACGTCTATTTCGTCTTAACGTGTTCTACTCCCTTGCACCGTCTTCAGTTTCCATCTATGTGTCATGTGTATTCGTATTACACCTTAGCTGACACATAGACCAGTTTCTCATAACACAAGCAAACACTGGCATTATATCCACAAAGGCGGAATATCTACGTATAAGTATCGTATTCGCATACTACTCTCGAACCCTATCCTCCTAGATTGGTTCTAGGAGGATGGTCCTTTTCCCTCATTACCGTATACCGCATAACGGTATACGGTAATGATTAATGATTATTAGCAGTACTAATAATCATTATTGTTTTCAAGATTAAAACCAGTAAAAGGACGTAGCCACTGCGTCTGCTTGCCCCGTGTTCGCAAGACCCGCCTGGTTTGCACAGGACTTGACTCACACTCAACAAATTTTTGTACTTAAAGCAACACCTGACGTTCTCGGTCCCTCGTAACATAACTACCATTATGCCTTATTCATTACGTACGTGATTTATTTAGCTTCGTGTTTACATTTGCCATATCTTTTATCAACTTCACAAATCCTGTCACTTTGCCCTTCGACAAGGACAACAGAGTAAAAGATGAGGAAATACCAGTAATTACATAAGTTACCCTTGACTATCTCGAGGCTAAGTCAAGCACGCAGAGATGCCATCAAGCTGGAGCGTATCTTCAATGGAAACTTTTATAACCAGATTCTTGGTCATCTCCTTCCGAGAATTTGTAATAATTCCTAATCATATTCCTGATCAAAGGATGATTTTAAAGGAAATATACGAACAACAAACACATAATTATCCAGAGAAGGAAACTTTTTTTTTTTTTTTTTGGGGGGGGGGGCTATACCTATTAAGAGAAAAACCGTGAAAGGCAGGCTAGTTACAGGAAGAAAAGCAGTAACGTACATGCGAACATACGACGCTTGTGAATTTGTTATTGCATACAGCGACATTTTCCACACTCTTTAGGTTTTTAGAATGTGGAAATTCGGAATAAGATATTCAGTGCAAAATATAGCATCACATTGTTGCGAACATTTTGCACTAGCACTCAATACGTTTAAATGTGATATTGAGAGTGAAGCCTTTGTTTCCACGCTGTATATAATCGATTTGATAGGGATGAATGATGACCAAATAATAAAGGAATAAATAAAAAAAAAAAAAAAACGCGAAATACGTAAAATACAAAATTTATTTAGTGACACAGGAAGTACAAAATTCGGAACCGGGACGTGAAATAACAAGCTTCATGGTTCTGGGAATAGTTGCATGATGCATTGCACTATAATGTTGCCAAGGACACTATTGGTATCTGACAGCACGTGGGTCTCTCTTGCCAAATCAAATACCCTATGTAAGTATTTTATTCGGGTTTTCATAGATGCATGGTATGACCCCGCTTACAGTCGCTAATTATATAAATACTGAAATGATACTAATAGGATTAATGATAATAGTGATAATGATGATAACAACAATGATAATAATAATAATAAGGACGATGATAATAATAATGATGAAAAAACAACATTAATAACTGCAACAACAACAGCATTGATAATAATGAAGATGAAAAATGTTGATAACAATGATAATGATTGTAACAGCGGTAAATATAATAATAGCAGTACTAATAATCATTATTGTTTTCAAGATTACATTAGTTACTGCCATTACTTTTATAAGTATCAGCTCTCTATAGGATAATTTACAAAATCGCCTGACGTATGAGTTAAATTCCTAAGGTACAATATATCACTACACCTGGCTTTCTCTCAACATTTATCTACTGTAATTTGATAATGATCTCGAAAAGACTGCGCGGCAACTGAGTCGTTTTTTCTAAACTTTCTTCTTCGTTGAATCATACTTTTCCGATAAACGTAATTACCTTTATTGTGATCACGGATTCCTTTCCAGAGAGGCATACACCTCTTATCAAATTGATTAAGCTTATAATATACATGTTGTAGGTATAATGAATATTTAGTGTTAACAGAGGGAGATACCACATCGCGTCTCAGTGAGGCATTGACCCTTCAGACTCAATCCTCAGGTCACCTTAACTTTCCCATAGTGTGAGAAACAGCATAGGAATTCGGGTCCCTAATGATGATTCTGTTTTTTAATTGATATCTACTCATTTTCATTTTTAAGTTGGGTATAAAAGATAATCAATTTTAGTTAGGAAGGTCGTGGTATGTGATATGACGTTATTTGAATAGGGAATATCTGGTTACAACTTGATCGTTTTTTAAAAAGAAATTTTAAAACTTAAACTTAAAAAAAAGAGGGATATTTTTTTTTTTCCTATACACAATACTTGTCCTTAACTGTCATAGTCCTCGTCCAATTATTACTGTATAAAGAAGAATAGATATATAAAGAATACAAATAAAAACCGGGACCGTGGCCAAGGCTAGAGGTCCATCACTGGGGTTGCCAGAAAAAGTGTTGAGGACAAGCGGTTAGGGTGTCCGGCAGGTGGAAACAAAAGTTCTGCACCAGGTTAAGAAATAGATAGATCGATAGAGATAGAGATAGATAGATAGCTAGAGATAGAGACAGAGAGATAGAGATAGAGATAGAGATAGATAGAGAGAGAGATAGAGATAGAGATAGAGATAGAGACAGAGATAGAGATAGAGATATAGATAGAGATAGAGATAGAGAGAAAGAGAGAGAT
>NC_061820.1:38378067-38380567 GCF_019202785.1 Penaeus chinensis | reverse complement strand
GTGTCCAAGCTCGACGGCAGCATGCGTTCCCTGCTAATCTGGCAAGGTCTCGACAAGCCAAGGGACATCGTTGTAGATCCGCAGGGTAAGAGGGCCGTTTGTGGGAGAAGTGATGTTGTAAGGAAATTCATGTTTGGTAAATGTTGAAGAACACCGAGGGTAAAAAGGAAGGAGGAGGGTTGTTGATGTTAATTATTGTCCTTAATACCGATTATGATATATTTGGTATATATTATTATTATTATTATTGTGTATTGTTATTATTATTCATTTATAGCCTGCTGTCCTACCCAATCAGTCTCCCCTTTTTTCCTCGTGGCATTCATATATTCTTTACATTGCTCGTTTTTCCAGACGGCTACATGTTCTGGAGTGATTGGGGTAAGCACGCCAAGATCGAGCGAGCGGGCATGGACGGCTCTGAACGCATGACGCTGATCGACTCCAACCTGATGTGGCCCAACGGCCTGGCCATCGACTATGAGCGCCGCGTCCTCTACTGGCTGGACGCCTCGCTCAACAACATCGAGATGGCCGCCATGGATGGCACAAACAGGAAGATCCTCATAAGTAAGGCTGTTGTTATTATGATACATATATAAGATAATTATATATGAATGTTTATCATTATACAGATGCATACAAACATTAAACTTTCGGTATAGCAGCAAAATATACCGTCCATTTTGTATCTTTTTGCAGAAGGCAACCTGACGCACCCCTTCGGCCTGACGCTGTGGAACGACTTGGTGTTCTGGTCCGATTGGGACACCAAGAGCATCCACGTCGCCAACAAGCACAACGGGGGAAACAGACGTGTGGTCATGTAAGCTTTGACTCTTGTTATCTTGATGTGGAAGTAGATGAACTGGCTGATAAAAAGGAAAAAATAAAGAAAAAAAACTCTTCTATGTGTAGGTTTTGATTCCTCTAGTATGAACTTCTTGTTTCCGATGATAACTGGTGGAACATTTTTCACCATTACAGAGACGGGTTAAAGGGACTCATGGATGTCCGAGTGTTTCAGCGGAAGCAGACAAAAAGAGAAACAGCTTGCAGCACAAACAACGGAGGGTGTTCACATTTGTGTTTGCTCAGGCCGAAGGGAGTGTCCTGTGCTTGTCCCACTGGTATATTGCTCAAGGTAAATGAGCCTCACCAATTTTGTAAATCCACTTTTTTGCACACATATTTGTATCCATAATACTACACTTTTGTTCGATCATACACTCCTTGACATTTCCAGGGGCAATACAATGCTGCATATTTCTTTCCTCTTTCCAGAGTGATAAGCTCACGTGCCGGCGTCGACCTCTTCAGTCGCTGTTGATCGCAGACCGAGAAAATATCCGTCAGATTTCCCTAGACATGCCTTACATGGTGGACGTCGTGTTGCCTATGCCTTACCACCAGATCGTAGTCGCCCTCGACGCCGACTCCGTCACAGGTGCGTTACGTCACATCGATCTCGCGGACAGAGCCAAAGGGGATGCCCATCCTGGGTTATTGATATTCGAGAAGACTAATCTCGTATGGAAAACCCATAATTCCTCTGCGAACGCATATTAAACCGTTTTAGCATGAAAGCAAAAACCTATAATTCCTCTACTAGTGCATATTAACAACTAACAGAAAAACTAAAACGGAATAATTCACCATCGTAACCTTCCCTTCTCCCAGGTGACATCTATCTCGCCGACAACGCCGAGCACGTGATCCGCCGCTGTTCCGCCGACGGTACCGACAACCACGTCATTATATCAGCGGCTATTAACACGGTGGAAGGCATTGCGGTGGATACAACGGGCAGGAAGGTAATTGGGTATTAAGACAACCCTGCCAACTTGGATGAACAGTATGTGTAGTATGTATGGATGCATCATATCTGTGGACCACAAGGTTGTTCCGTTAAGTAAGCATTGGAAATTAGGTGTTTGTATGACTTTTTCTTTTCAAACATAAGGGCTGTATATTGTCTATTTGATTTTCAGTATTTAAATATATATTAATGATTTATATGGGATGTGAATTTTGCTTTATATCCCAAAATCATTTTTCAATATTCATATTTCCCAAAATAGAAGAAGAGTAGAGGAATCTTAAAATGACGAGTGTATCCTGATAAAACCTCATGGTAAGAGATACACATTAAGGAGTTAGAAAATACTAAAACATACCCTGTATATCTATGGACTCGTGTTCATTAGATATTACATGCATAAATAAACCTTTTCCTGTCACGAAGCTGTACAGAAAAACTAAGCAATGATTTGTTACATGCTTGTGTGTTATGAATTCGTAAAAAGACAACAAACAATAACGTCTCCAATAAAAAGACTCTGACAAACGAATACACAATCTGATCCCTATCCACTGAACCCAGACCCAGACTTAACATTCCACGAACACCAGAATATAAAGAATCCAACCCCCCCATTAAACGTTCTGAAACACAACAATAAGTTAACCATAGGACCAACCGGAGTACCTCGTTCCGCAG
>NC_061820.1:38365567-38373067 GCF_019202785.1 Penaeus chinensis | reverse complement strand
GCGTGATGGAGGTCAAAGCTGTGAGCGGCAAGGGACAGCCCGGCTGGAACGTCTGTGCGGATCGGAACGGCGGCTGCACACACCTCTGCCTTTACCATCCCGAGGGCGTCCGCTGCGCCTGCCCCGACCGCCCGGATGCCAGGAGATGCTCAGACCGTAAGATGAGGGCTGTTCGGATGTAGCTTGTGGGTTAGCGTATCTTCGAAGTCTGGTTTTCGGTGTTGAGCTGGAATATTCTTTCTTTCTGTCTTTCTCTGTCTGTCTGTCTTTATTTCTCTCTCTGTCTCTCTCTCCTCCTCCCTCCCTCTCCCTCTCTCTGCTTGTTTGTTTACCTTAATATCTATCTGTCTATCAACCTGTCTACTGTCAGCCTCGCCTCGCCCTAACCCCCGCTCCCTCGGCAGGTCCTGTGATCAAGGTGACCCCGACGGGGAGTCCGCATCACGCCATGTTCAGCACGACGATGGCGTCGGCCAAGAAGGGTCCCCGCGGCGACCCCCCCGGCCTGATCCCGCTGCTGGTGGCGTTGGTGGTGGTGGCGATCCTTGCCGTGGCGTCCATGGTGGCGGTGGTCGTGTGGTGGAAGTACAAGGAGAAGACCAAGATGGTGGAGGGGCCCAACGGCGGCGCCCTCACCTACACCAACCCCACCTACAGCGCCTCCAACTCCGATGTCAACACCGACCGCAAGCCATTCACCTGGCGGCGCCTCCACCACGATGCCAACCACCAGGTGAGTTTCGCAGTAACACTGAATGCCTTTTGAGGATTTCACTTTGACGCCTTAGTGACTACGAGGCCAGTCGGAGGTGAGAGCCGGTGTTTTAAAAGGACTTCGCTTTCCTTTCCTTCAGGGACGGATGTTCGACGAGAAGGGCGAGGTGGCGGCTCTGATCAGCGAGGGAAGCAGCGTGGAGCACGAGAGCCCCCCGCCCACACCACCCACCAGGACTGATACTGTCACATAATCTGCCCCTTCGCCCCAACGCCAGCCAGTAATGCCCTTCCTACCTCCCTCTGAGTCCTACCAGATCTGCATCATCCCTCCAAGCACAGCACGGACCCTGTCAGTACCTGCCTCACTACCTTTCCTCCGACGGTTATGACTTCGCCCTTACTAGTCCCCTTCGTCCCCACACATTTACTGGCTTACACCTTGTTACTAGTGCCCGAGGCCCTCTGAGACATTCCTTCCCCTCCGCCCTCCCCTCCTCGTGCTGGCCTGCCCTCTACCACCCCAGCAATTCATCTCGGTCAGCACATCACGCCGCCCGCACCCCCCGCACAACGCCCTCTCATCACCCTCCCACAGTCACATGCTCAAGGCCCCCGTGAGTGTCACTTGGTCACTTTTTGCACCTCTGCCGGCCAGGAGCAAGACCTCTGCCACCCAACTATGTCCCCACTGCCCCAACACCACCACCTGTTGCTGACACCCACACTGTTTTAGCAAATGTTGACCTCCTGTTATCTCGCCGCCAAATATTCTAAAGGATAACCTAGAGACAAGACCGACTACTGGCCCATCTGCGAGGTCGACTGGCCTCCGAAAAGCGTCGACACCAGGGGAGGCTTCATCGACACGTTGACTCAGTCCCATGCACCACCCACACCCAACCTACCTCGAAGTCCCTCCAGTTGCGCCAAGACACACCGCTACCAAACACGCCACGGTACACCTCCACTATCACGGACACGCCCCACACACTCCCAGCTACATCAAGTCCTCGACGGACGCCACACACAGACGGCCACACTCGAACGATGAAGGGATCATTAGCACCGGAGCCGCTCTGGTGGCCGGGCGCACCTTTCCTACCTGGATCTGAGCTCTACTGGCACGAGACTACGACAGAACTTGTGGTGGATGATGGTGAAGCACCTTTTTGTGAACGCCCTCGTCCCCCCTCCCCCCTTTCCATGTGGTGTGCCAAGGCCGTCACCCGGTGTTGAGTGATGAAATGTACATCCTTGTCCGTTGTCATGGATGGCGCAAGAAACTGTCCCAGAATTCATAACCTCAATCACATTATCAACAAAGCCTGATCCAACCAGCGCCTGATTTATCATGCTCCTATTTTAGGCCTGGTGACTTCTTCTCGGCAGCTACTGGGCTGGTGGTGAGGCGCCCCACGACGGCGAGCGGATGTGTAGGACACTCGGGGTGACTTGGGGATCGGGGAGCCGGGACGCCGAAGGGCCAAGAACGGTACCCGGACAATGCCAAGGACGCAGACCAATAGAATAGCAAAAGATGGACGAGTTTTTCTGTTGCGGAAACTGAGCCTAAACTCCTAACTCTTGTAAATGAACGTGTACTAAAAGGTGGAACGAGAATTGTGAGAGACAGTAACTGAAAACGAAGAAAAGAGGTTTGTTGATCAAAAAAAAGAAAAAAAAAAGAAAAGAAATCGTCGCGGGGAATGTGTTCGATGGGAGCCTCCCCTCGGGATCACGCCTGGTTCATCCCATTGATCTTATCATTTGTGCTGTATGTCTTCACTTCATTTAAGTCAATTCGTAGTGTTCTCGATATACTTATATAAGTAGATTTATAATCACCTTTCTTTTCCAACTTATCTCAACAGGATCCATGACTGCTGTTGGAAAAGTATCATATTTTCAAGACTGGCGAATTCTTCGTTGGCCTTTCGAAAAGAGAAATTTATTTATGCTGTAGCAAATATTTCAGTGAATACCCAACTTGGCAAGATGTTCTTTATGGTATTCTTTATTGTCTCATATGGACTTTCTGCACCAAGATGATACTTTTTTTTATAACAAGGTCTTTGATACCGTGGGCTCAAATTTTACGTGATCATTTATAGTCAATAGTATATGCCAACTCATGACGACTTCCTAGTATCGTTGACAAGGCTGCCATAATAATTAGAGATAGCAGTTGAATTTTAAAAGAAAGGAAGAACCTCAGTATTAGTGCCAAAGTCAACTCTTAGAATAATTTTGAATGAGTATATTCTGCTGCAGTCATATATATTTTTTATTATATATATATATATACGTACATACGACGTAGAGATAAACAAATACCTTTTTTTAATTTGAAAAAAAAGAAAGATAAGACTTTAAATATCTTTTTACGAAATTCGATATCAAAATAACATACGGATAGTTCACCAGCTGTTCTAGGTCTTGGGATTTTGTCAAGAAAGTCCCCCCCCCCCCCCCAAGTTGAACATTCAATCTTGGAGAGCGATGACTCTTTTGCAACAGCTATGCCAGACTCCGGCAGATTGCAAGTTCCTCCCCTCGAGATCTGCCCTCTCATCTCCCCCCCTCGAGTTCTGCCCTCTACCCCCCCCCCCCACCTTCGAGATTTACCCTCCCACCTCCCCCCCTCGAGATCTGCCCTCTTATCCCCCCCCCCCCCCCCCCCGTAAAGTCGACGGTCACTGCCTCACTACTTAACTTTCCTTATACTATGTGTTTCATTCACTTCCTATATTTCAATTTTTACTCATATTAATGGCGTCGATTTCAGTGTCATTATTATTATCATTATTTTATCACCATTATTGGTATTATGATAATCATTACTATATCATGGTTGTCTTGTTTGTATTCATTGTCATTCGGACTTGGTGGCCCCGTATGGCTTTCAGATTTTCAGCTTTAAAAGGCAAAAGTAGAAGAAATAGGAAATATATAAATATATATCAGCCGTTTGTGGGTTGTAATCGGTTTTAATATATATCTACGCGTGTATTTTATTATTATTATTTTTTTTTTGTGAGTGTGTGTTTTTTGTTTTCAATTCATTCCATTTGTATACCGAAAAAAGACAGAATAAAAAATAGCTTGAACATATCAAAGACTTGAAAATTTAAACTGATAATTAAACTGGTATTTTTCAAAGCGCAGCTGAATGTACCTGTGATAAGTACCGACAGCAATTCATAAATATACATTTTTTAAGCCGTAAACTTTTCATTCCGAAGTGAGGGTTGATACAAAGTAATAATAAAAAAAAAGATCAAACTTAATATATCCCTCCCCCCAAAAAAAAAAAAAATATATATAATGATAAATAATCATCCAATTCATTCTCCCTATAAGAGTATACAATAAAAACAGCAATTATTTCAACCTGGCGGAGTCTGTGCAAGCTGTTATCAAATATCACCGTTTTCCTGCCAGTCTCACATTTTCTAGGACGCTTTGCTGACTACGGAGGTCACCGAACAACTCGTTATGGGTTGGCCTCTTATTATAGAACCCGGTGATGATATTTTCTTTAACGAGGTTGTGATGCGACGGTCGGTCTTTGCAACCATAACACTGGAGGACTTGGCTCAGGGTTATAGAAAGTGTGTGACTGTCTGTTGAAGTGTGGGTGATAGTGTACATCTTCTTGTATTGTTGCGGCGGAGGAGGTTATTACAATTCAAGACGCTTATCATGCCTAATTATAAGGACTAATATTGTACTATCTGTTCGTTGATGAGATAGATCTTATATATATAACCTTGGTGTCCTGCAAATAAAGGATATTTTCCATGTATATCGTTGTAATGTCATATATTTGTAAGCATTAATACGTTATTGTGTGAGCTGTTTGAGAACGGGGACGGCCCATTGAAGAGCTTGGCCCGTGCTCGGCCCTCATAAGGTCTCGGAAACAATCCTCGTGTCTGTCTGTCTGTCTGTCTGTCTGTCTGTCTGTCTGTCTGTCTGTCTGTCTGTCTGTCTGTCTGTCTGTCTGTCTGTCTGTCTGTCTGTCTGTCTGTCTGTCTGTCTGTCTGTCTGTCTGTCTGTCTGTCTGTCTGTCTGTCTGTCTGTCTGTCTGTCTGTCTGTCTGTCTGTCTGTCTGTCTGTCTGTCTGTCTGTCTGTCTGTCTGTCTGTCTGTCTGTCTGTCTGTCTGTCTGTCTGTCTGTCTGTCTGTCTGTCTGTCTGTCTGTCTGTCTGTCTGTCTGTCTGTCTGTCTGTCTGTCTGTCTGTCTGTCTGTCTGTCTGTCTGTCTGTCTGTCTGTCTGTCTGTCTGTCTGTCTGTCTGTCTGTCTGTCTGTCTGTCTGTCTGTCTGTCTGTCTGTCTGTCTGTCTGTCTGTCTGTCTGTCTGTCTGTCTGTCTGTCTGTCTGTCTGTCTGTCTGTCTGTCTGTCTGTCTGTCTGTCTGTCTGTCTGTCTGTCTGTCTGTCTGTCTGTCTGTCTGTCTGTCTGTCTGTCTGTCTGTCTGTCTGTCTGTCTGTCTGTCTGTCTGTCTGTCTGTCTGTCTGTCTGTCTGTCTGTCTGTCTGTCTGTCTGTCTGTCTGTCTGTCTGTCTGTCTGTCTGTCTGTCTGTCTGTCTGTCTGTCTGTCTGTCTGTCTGTCTGTCTGTCTGTCTGTCTCTCTCTGTCTGTCTGTCTGTCTGTCTGTCTGTCTGTCTGTCTGTCTGTCTGTCTGTCTGTCTGTCTGTCTGTCTGTCTGTCTGTCTGTCTGTCTGTCTGTCTGTCTGTCTGTCTGTCTGTCTGTCTGTCTGTCTCTGTCTCTGTCTCTGTCTCTGTCTCTGTCTCTGTCTCTGTCTCTGTCTCTGTCTCTGTCTCTGTCTCTGTCTCTGTCTCTGTCTCTGTCTCTGTCTCTGTCTCTGTCTCTGTCTCTGTCTCTGTCTCTGTCTCTGTCTCTGTCTCTGTCTCTGTCTCTGTCTCTGTCTCTGTCTCTGTCTCTGTCTCTGTCTCTGTCTCTGTCTCTGTCTCTGTCTCTGTCTCTGTCTCTGTCTCTGTCTCTGTCTCTGTCTCTGTCTCTGTCTCTGTCTCTGTCTCTGTCTCTGTCTCTGTCTCTGTCTCTGTCTCTGTCTCTGTCTCTGTCTCTGTCTCTGTCTCTGTCTCTGTCTCTGTCTCTGTCTCTGTCTCTGTCTCTGTCTCTGTCTCTGTCTCTGTCTCTGTCTCTGTCTCTGTCTCTGTCTCTGTCTCTGTCTCTGTCTCTGTCTCTGTCTCTGTCTCTGTCTCTGTCTCTCTCTCCTTCTCTGTCTCTGTCTCTGTCTCTGTCTCTCTCTCTGTCTCTGTCTCTGTCTCTGTCTCTTTCTCTGTCTCTGTCTCTGTCTCTGTCTCTTTCTCTGTCTCTGTCTCTGTCTCTCTCTCTCTCTCCTCTCTCTCTCTCTCTCTCTCTCTCTCTCTCTCTCTCTCTCTCTCTCTCTCTCTATATATATATATATATATATATATATACAAATATATATATATTATATATATATGTGTATGTGTGTGTGTGTGTGTGTGTGTGTGTGTGTGTGTGTGTGTGTGTGTGTGTGTGTGTGTGTGTGTGTGTAGTGTGTGTATATACATACATACACATATATGTATATAAATATATATATATATATATATCATTGCTTTCATAATTTCTTTATTACAGGTTTCTGGATTGCCCAGTGGTATAATCTCGTAGATTAGGTCTTTCTGCCATTCCGAGTTTCTGAGGTCCCTCGTACTATGAACAGGATCCCTTGTATCAATAGTGAAGTTTCTTTGCTGACAGAGAAAGGTTCACAGGGCATGAGAGTAGGGGCGCTGTGTCAGTGCATCAGTCGCATCAGAATTATTTTACAGAACTGAATTTTACATAGATCACACACAAATTAATATAAATGATAAAGATCATTTATGAACACTTGGATGCAACCAATCGTAAGTGTATCTGTTCAGAGATACATGCATATACATATACATTCACACACACACACGCACACAAATATATATATTGTATATATATATGTGTGTGTGTGTATGTACTCATACTTACATGCACACTTACATACATACACACAGACTGACATTCATACACACAGACAGACTGACATTCATACATTCATAGAGATGTATACAACCCCTCCCCCCACCACCCACCTCACGCACTCCCCCTCCGGCCGTGCCACCGACAGACAGACGCGGGAGATCCAAAGCCAAATTTTACCCCCACACTCAGCCGGTATTCTGGGTGAGAGCTTAGATGTTGCCACAGGAGGTAATTTCGAATCTGCCGATAGCTGTTTATTTTTGTAGAATATGCAAGTGTGATGTGTTGGCCTCGTGTCTGTCTGTCTGTCTACGGAAAGCGAGTGATTGGACAAGCTGATCACGCTACCAGGACCCGAGAAGAGATACGCTTTTATCCTTATTATTATTATATACATATGTATATATATATGTATATGTATATATCCATAAACATATATATATATACATACATACATACATACATACATATATGTATACATACATGTACAAATATGTATATATGTATATATATGATATAAATAAATATATATATGTATATATATGATATATAAATAAATATATATGTATATATATGATATATAAATAAATATATATGTATATATATGATATATAAATAAATATATATGCATATATATGTATATATTGTAACTTGAATTACACTACATAATCTACTCTTTTCCAGAAAGATGTTTTTAATGGTCGGGGTTGAAAATAAATTCTGCAAGAGCCGCAGCAACCTTCCTCTGTCAACAAATCTTGTATGTTAAC
>NC_061820.1:38358067-38360567 GCF_019202785.1 Penaeus chinensis | reverse complement strand
TAATGATGACGAATTAATAATAAAATAACAACAATAATAATTATGATAATAATAATAATAATAATAATAATAATAATAATAATAATAATAATAATAATAATAATAATGATAACAATAATGAAGAAATACAACTAAAACTAAAGAAATCACGTGACGCAATGTTCCCAATGCAGGAAATACCATCAAAGCTGTAATTAAACCATAACATTAAGCCTTCTCATTAACTCCTTGGTTCTTCGCAGCACACACGCTTGCAAAAAGATCCGGAAACGAGAATGATAAACCCATGCTTTCAGTGCAGTCATTCTTTGGCGGATCTAGTGAGTGCATTCTGGGTGTGTGTGTGGCAAGACTGTAGACGTTCGGAAACCACTGTTGGTATTTTTCTTGTTGCCTATAATGCTATCGTTACTTCCGTTGTTGTTTGGTAATGTATGTATATATCAGAGTATTTGGTTTGTTATCATTTCTACTGTTATTATGAATTTATTATTTAGTGTCTTCATCATTATCATTGTCGTTATTATAATTATTACTACTTTTGTTATTATCATTACCATTATAGTATATATCATCACCATTATTATTACCACTATCATTAAATATTATTATCATTATTTTTGTCTTCATTATCATTATTATTTATTTATCATTATCATTATTGTTAATATGATCATTATGATCATTATCATCATTATATTGTTATTTATCATTATTGTTATTGATAACAATTGTAATACGATGATTATTATAATATAATTAATATTGTTATTGATATAATTGTCATTATTGTTGTTATTGTTATTATTATCATTATTGTTATTATTATTATTATTATCATTATTATTATCATTATTATTATAATCATTATTATCATTGTTATTATTACTATTATTATTATTATTTTTGTTATTATTATTATTATCATTATCATCATTACTATTATCATTTGTATTATTATTAATATTATTATTAATATTGTTATTATCCTTATTATTATAATAATAATGATTATTATTATTATCATTATTATTATTATTATTACTGTTAGTATTATCATTGGTAATATTACTATTTTATTATCATTATCATCATCATAATCATAATTGTTATCATTATTTTTGTTATTATCATTATCGTTGTTCTTATTGCTGTTATTATTGTTACTATTATTGTTGTCATTATTATTTTAACATCATTATTATTATTGTTATTATTATTATTATTATTATCATTATTATCATTACTATTATTATTATTATTATTATCATTATTACTATTTTCATTATTATTATCTTACTATGCTTATCATTATTATTATCATTATTATCATTATCATCATTATTGTTATATCATTACCATTATTAATATTATTATCATTGTTATTGTTATTATCATCATCATTATTATTTTATCACTACTATCTTTATCATTATTATTATTATATTTAGTATTATTTTTATTATCCTTACTAGTATTGTTATCATTACCTTTATTATTATTATCATTATTATCATTATTGTTATTATCATTGTTATTATCATTATCTTTATCATTATTATTAATATTGTTATTATTATTATTATTATTTTTATTATTATTATCATCATCATCATTGTCATCATTGTTATTATTATTATCATTATCATTATTACTATTGCTATTATTATTGTAATATTTGCTTTCATTATTATTTCATTATCATTGTCATTATTATCGTTATCATTACCATAACTACTATAATTTTCACGCTGAACTCAAGGTCAAGGTCATTATTGAAATGGCGGTGACAAGTATTGAAATAAGTACAACTTGGTGTCTGTTGTTGTTGTTGTTGTTGTTACTATTGTTGTTACTGTTGTTGTCTGTAGGTTCTTTGTCTTTTTTCTTTGAAATTTCCCCAACGGACATTATTTGCCTGTGTTTCATCAAGCTGACGAATTATTTTTTTATGTATATATATATATATATATATATATATATATATATATATATATATATATATATATAGTATGTATATGTGTATCTATATGTGTGTGTGTGTCTGGGTATGTGTATATATAAGTATATAAATGTATATGTGTTTGTATATATAAATATATATATATATATTTGTGTGTGTATACATATATATATATATGTATATATGTATAAATCTATATATATGTATACATATATATATATATATATATATATATATATATATATGTGTGTGTGTGTGTGTGTGTGTGTGTGTCTATATATATGTATATGTATATGTTTATATATGTATGTGTATATGTATATATGTATAACTGCCGTCCAGTGGTTAGCGCACTAGACTCCGGCCCTTGTGGTCCCAAATTTAATTCGCTTTCGCGGCGGTCATAAAAATGCCTGCGCTCTAACTGCTGACTCGAGCCCGAGAAAACGACATGCCACCTTGAGAAGTCAAACGCAGGTGTTGTAGGGGAAGTCACCGCCGTGGCACAAGTGTTAGCGCGCCGGACCGCGGTTGATT
>NC_061820.1:38345567-38350567 GCF_019202785.1 Penaeus chinensis | reverse complement strand
TTATTATTATTATTATTATTATTATTACTGTTATTATTATTACCATCATCATTATCATTAACATTACCATTATTAGTTT
Source organism: Penaeus chinensis (assembly GCF_019202785.1). Lineage (NCBI taxonomy): Eukaryota > Metazoa > Arthropoda > Malacostraca > Decapoda > Penaeidae > Penaeus > Penaeus chinensis. The sequence goes on along the minus strand of NC_061820.1, from coordinate 38,350,488 downwards.
TTTATTATAATCATTATTAGTATTATCTTTATTATGATGGTCATCATCATCATTATTAATAATCTTATTACTATTATCATTATTATCAATATTATTATTATTATGATGATGATGATGATGATGGTGATTATTATTACCATTATTATTATCATTATTATTATTATTATCTTGATTAGTATCACCATTATTATTATTATTATTACTAACATTATCATTATTATTTTATTATTATTATCATTATTATTATTGTTATTACTATTATTATTGTCATTATCATTTTAATTATCATTTTAAAATTACCTTTATTACTGTCATTGCCTTTATCATTATTATCATTTACTTTTATTATTGTTCTCATTCTTGTTCGTATTAAGTTATTATTGTTGTTATAATAATCATTGTTATCAATATTGTTATTATTAGTATTATCATTATCATCATCATTATTATTACTGTTTCTATTATCATTCATATTCTCCTTATTGTTATTATTATTATTATAATTATAATTATTATTATTATTATTATTATTATTGTTATTATTGTTATTATTATTATTAACTTTGTTGTTGTTGTTATTATTATCATTATCACTTTCACTATCATTATTATTATTATTATTATTATTATTATCATTATTATTATTATTATTATCATGTTATAATAATCATTGTTATCAATATTGTTATTAATAGTATTATCATTATCATCATCATTATTATTACTGTTTCTATTATCATTCATATTCTCCTTATTGTTATTATTATTATTATAATTATAATTATTATTATTATTATTATTATTATTATTGTTATTATTGTTATTATTATTATTAACTTTGTTGTTGTTGTTATTATTATCATTATCACTTTCGCTATCATTATTATTATTATTATTATTATCATTATTATTATTATCATTATTATCATTATCATTACTATTATTATTATTATAATTATTATTATTATTATCATTATTATCATTACTGTTATTACTATCACTTTTGTTGTCAATATTTTCCTACTATTAATTTTTTTCTTACTCCTGTTATTGTTATCATTAATATTATTATCATTATTATTATTATTATTATTATTATTATTATAATTATCATTGTTTCCATTATTATTTTTATCCTTATCATTATTTTCTTGATTGTTCTTATCAATACAATTATTATTATTATTATTATTATTATTACCAGTATTATTATCATTATTATCATTATTATGACTATCACTATTATTATAATTATTATAATCATCATCTTATTATCATTATCATTACATCATCATCATCATGATCATCAATTATTGATAATATCATTATTACCATCTTCATCATCATTATCAATATAATCAATATAACAATATCATTATTAATACCATTATCATTCTCGTAATCTTTGCTATTTTGTGGTTAGTTTATTATCATTGTTATTGATATTATGATTATTATTATTGATATTATTATTTTTACTACTACTACTACTACTGCTACTACTACTACTACTGTCATTTATAAATGTAAGAACAATATTTTAATCATTATAATTTGCAGCCGTACTTCTCTCATTATTAGATGCACGTTGTTTTGCAATCGGCCTCTTGCTCATGAATTTTAGTGAGGTTTATAGCCTTGTCCATTAATGACGTTTTTTCTACTCTCAAAGAGTTGCACACTTTACCTTTTCCTCGCATCTCTCTTATCACACTCTTTGCCAAGCCCATTTCCTCTCTTTCGACAAAAAAAAAAAAAAAAAAAAAAAAAAAAAAAAAAAAAAAAAAAATCTATTCCCTTTTAAATTTCTGCTTTTATTCCCCGTGCCGAATATATCCACTTTTATGTGTGATTTACTTTTGCATTTTTTTTTCACACTATACCAACGCATAAAGAAAATTCAGTGTGGTTTTGGGTGGTGGAGAGAAGAGGGACGGCGAGAGAGTTTGAGAAAATAGTTTACTTTATATGTCGTCGCCTAGCGGGGGTGTTTTTTCCTCAACATTAACAAACTACCAAAGCATAACCTAAATTCCAAGGAGTTACCGTCATGGTGGCTAAGACGGGATGGTATATTCAGCCGTTAGTCGATTTGTAAATTCAACACGTTTATGATATTCTTATTTTCTCAGGATGGTTATGTATCTGATCTTTTTGCACCGGTTCTTGCTTAAGTATATTTCTATAAAAAAAAAAAAATCTTTATAGACGAAATATAATGTCGCCATTCCTACTGCGATTTTATGCCTTATTATCTTCGTTATGTCAGCATAATGCCTTCCTGTTGCCTATAACCATTTCCCCTTCTCCTATTTCCCCTTTCACTGGTATGGAGTCTGCAGCTGTGATAACATTAGGGACTCACAAGTGTTTCCGTGAATATTCGGAGAAATGGTAAATATCAAGGTTATTGAAAAATATGGAGAACCGACATCCCATTTCTGCAGTTAGAGTGACGTACAAGATGAATATGGATTTACGTAACAGAGAACAATGCATGAAAGTGCGTTTTCTTGCGGTCATAGTGTTCAATCGTTTTGCAAATCTTTCATACTGCTCTAAAACACCGAGGCGACATCTGTACCCGGAAAACAATTGAACTTATTTCATCGTAGATCGTCAGGTAATGAACGAGAGAGCGAATCCGGGACCTTGTGTTTGCGTTGGGACTCCGCCCTTCGGTATTTACCCGCATGATGACATCTTCCTGTTGAACATCCTAGCATGGTGTAAATACCGACCCCGAGTGTGTGTGTGTGTGTGTGTGTGTGTGTGTGTGTGTGTGTGTTGTTTATACACCGTCCTCGCCACACATAAGCACCTACACTCTCCTCGGACTGTACACACCAACTCTTGGGGCGTTAGTTTTCTTTCACAATGCGTTAGTCTGGGATAGATTGTTATTTTAATACCCTCATTCACAAACGATGGATGTCTTAGGTTTTTTCTTTGTTTCTTTATATATTTTTTATGTATATTCATATAATTTTTATATATTTTATATATCTTAATATATTTTCATATATATTTTTTTTCTTTATTATATGATTAAAAGATTTATCCGTCTCTACGCCTGTAAATAAACAAGTGCAAGGCACTCCGTCCCCACATTAAGAACCAAAACACATTAAAATAACATACAGGCCCAAGGTTATAACGCAGATGGACGTGCTCGACCCTGATATTGTATTTTCAAGCTCGTGACGTCATAGCTTCCTGCTAATGACGTTATCGTGACACGGAAACAGAACAACAATTGAGGCTTTCGGGAAATGCAGGCCATTGTTGTTGATCCCGCCGGCGCTCACTCTTCGCCATTTTCATTGCCATCGCGGCGTCCAGCAGGTGGCTCTGCCCGGTGACGTCAGACAGCCGGCGACTCACGCTGGCACGCTCAAACAAGAAAACTATGGCACACTTAGTCATTCTACTCTCCACACTCTATTTTTATGGTACAGTGGGCATATATGTATGCTATATATAGAGAGATATTTACGGAAAGATGATAGATCGGTCGATAGATAGATAGATAGATAGATAGATAGATGAATATACACAGCCGTGTGTGTATGTGTGTGGGGGAGGGGGGGTATTTACATATATCTGTGACACGCAAACACTGTTCTCTAATTTTTAATTGCAACTTTCAGGCTTCGCAGCCCCTTCACTGGCGCAGAAGACGCAGCTGCAGGCGCACCTGGAGCACCTGGACGGCGTGCGGAACCCCATGGCGGCGACCGACGAGCCGCGGTTGGAGGCACGACGCTACATCAAGGAAAAGTTCCGCGAACTCGGCCTCCAGGTTCACAGTCAGACCTTCAACACCATCCTCAAGCCTCAGTATGATGAACAAACGGTGAGTTTTCGCATGGGATTGGCAAAGGTGACGTTTCCATTGGCAACATTTTGCTGGTGAATTCTGTTGTGTTGATTGGTCGTCCTGTTGGCGCAGCGCAAATATCCGGCACCACCTTTCTATTCTGCTTTGACGTAATGATCTCCATCGAAATGAGGTTAATCGTGATTATATACGCCCGATTCACAATACTATGATTCAACAGAAAGAGAGAGAGAGAGAGAGAGAGAGAGAGAGAGAGAGAGAGAGAGAGAGAGAGAGAGAGAGAGAGAGAGAGAGAGAGAGAGAACCAGAAAGAAAGAAACTGAAAGAAGTATCCCTACAAAATATTCTTTCTTCCTCAGGTATCCGGCGAGAATCTCGTGGGCATCGCTCCCGGGACGGTGGGCGGTCCAGTAATGGTAGTAGGAGCTGACTACGACACGCCCCCCCAGAGCTCGCCCCTGGAGGACAACGGCGCGGGCGTGGCTGCTCTGCTGGAGGTGGCGAGACATTTCATGCACGAGACGGGCGCGAACGGGCCCTTTCAGAGACTCAACACCGTCATATTTGTTGCTTTTGATCTGAACGTCAAAGCTTATGTGAGTTCTGGGCTGAATGTGTGTTCGTTATTATCTTTGTCGTTGTTTTCGTTCGAGACTACTAGTACTAATGATAATGAAGATGGTGATCATTATTTTTATAAAAATGAAGATGATAATGGTGTTTATTACTTCTGTTGTTATCGTTTTCGTTGTTATTATCATAATGATTACTATTACTACTAATACTACTATTACTACTATTACTACTACTATTACTAGTGCCAGTACTGTAGCTACTTCTACTTCTAGTAGTAGTAGTACTATTATCATTAAAACTACTATCATTATTATTATAATTATAATAACAGTTATCATTATTGGTATTATTATTATTATTACTATTATTATTATAATTATTATTATTATCCTTTTCATCATCATCATCATCATTATCATTACTGTTATTTTCATAATCAATATTATTACCATCTTTAGCATTATTGTTATCATTAATATAATTATCACTATTTCTAATATTGTT
>NC_061820.1:38340567-38343067 GCF_019202785.1 Penaeus chinensis | reverse complement strand
ACAGGCCGTGCACCCCCGCCGCTTTCCTCACTAGGGGACGTGAAGGTTTCATCACCAAGACCATCGATGCAGTTACCAATACTTTGCTCAGCCTTCAAACTGAAAGTGTGTATATGTTTACGCTCTTTTTTCTCTGTAATGGAGTGTTGATTAATCTTTTATAAAACTTGATTAATCTTTTATAGAATCAAATTGCCTACATATCATTATATTATCATTATTTTATCTTTTAAGGGATTCAGTAGTGTTAAATGACATTTTGAGAAGTACAGTTAAACAGTTTGAGTTCCATCCCAATCAGCATTGCATATAGCCCCGCCATATTTACTATAAGCACTGTGCGTCAACAGTTTTATGAGCCCTTTGTTCACGAAGTACTATTTTCTTTCTCCTCAGGAGTGCCTGTCACAGGTGCTGGTGGGAAATTGGGAGTCACGACCCCCCTCTTCCTTATCGCTTGTGTTACCGTTATCAGCGGGATTATTCGTTAAGCCATGTGATGACAAAAAAGATAGAGAAGAGATAACACAAAAACTCCACGCCCGAGGCATCTCTACAAGGATTCTGTGGGAGAATGCGGTCCTTTGCGAATTGTAGCTGAGGATATTTGCCTGTCTCTTTGCATTCCTTGTATGTGTTTGGTTATGTGTGTGATTGGGGGAGAGAGGATGCAAGTGCGTCGATGCGTTTTCGCGTGGGGGGTGGGGGGAAGCGTTCTAAATGTTTCGACCACCTGCCACTTCGCCCAAGTTTTTAAAACAAACCGGCTATGTCACCTAACTTGTAGAAACGATTTGCCAGGTTTATAATAAATTACTGCAATGGTTCCCAACCTATCGACCAACATTTGATAATCACCATGGCACCGTTTAGTGTCATCTATTTAAATACACTTATTACTAGTTACTGATGTATGAAAAATATTTATCTGTAGGTGAGAGAAATCCAGTTTATTTCGAAGTTATAATTTTCATATTGCTCCATGGTCCCCTGGTTAGGAACCGCTGCATTACTATATCATCATGACTTGCCATTACTCTTATATACTACATAAATTCTGATATGGCTGTTCTGAAAATTTTATTAGCATTGTAACCTGAGAGGTCGCGGCTTGTCCTCAGCACATGCAGTTTTAACTTTGACCTTGGCTACACTGAAGCAGTCATACTTCTGCAAAACTGTTGAACCAAAATATAGAAATACATTTGAACAATAATTGTACATATTATTCTTTTCTAGCAGTTTCTTTGGCTTTGAATTATGTGTTGTTCATTCTCTTGTTATGAAAAACATACTGGGAAAGCCAGATTTAGTCAAATGCTTACATCGTACCATAAGAAGATCATTGTAAAATTATGTTTATTTTTTTTAAATTTTTTTTATAGGAAAAACTAGTTGAATAACAGATAAGCAAACAAAAGTAATAACAAGGAAAATTAGCTTTGACATATAGTGATAAAGGTATCCATAGTAATAATGATAATTAATATAACGACGAATTCTACGGTTTAGTTGACCGTAAACACCACTTCCCGCGTGTATTATGCGAGTGTCTGTGTGTGCGTCTGTGTACTGAGGATGTGTCTGTGTACTGAGGATGTGTCTGTGTGTGCGTCTGTGTACTGAGGATGTGTCTGTGTGTGCGTCTGTGTACTGAGGATGTGGCTGTGTATGTGTGGCTGTGTACTGAGGATGTGTCTGTGTACAGAAGTTGATTCTGTGTGCGTGTCTCTGTGTACTGAGGATATGTCTGTGTGAGCGTGTCTCACGTATGAGTGTCTTTGTGTATTTGTGAATGTATATTTATGTGTTTTTTTCACCAAAAAAAAAGAATATGGAATCGAATTGTGCAACGAAGAGATAACTTTACGACTAGTTATAAATCTGGAACAGCATTGGGTGGAAAAAGACTAATTTATTAACATCAGTATAATTAGGGATTTACTTTTATAAGCTATTCATATTTTGCACCAACTATAGCACATAGTATGGCTAATTGTAAATGTGCCTATATATGTTATATATAGATTAACTTGTGGTTAGTTTTATAAGTGAATTAATGAATAAGGGGGTAAATATAAAGACCTGTGCATACAGCTTGTAAGCTATAAAAAATAATGTGTGATAGAATACTGTATGATGTAAAAAAAAAAAAAAAAAAAAAAAAATCAAATTCGATTTTTTCATGGAATGCCGTGTAATTCATATCATTATGAATAAATGTATAAAATAAAATCTTTCTTCATACTTTCCCATACATATATGAAAAACATTTGCATATATATATAAATATGCGTATATTCAAAAGCGCACATCCATTTATATGTAGAAATATATAGAAATTCACCAACGCTCGCGTTAGTAAGCAAGCACATGGATGGACATATAAGGATGCTTGAAGGTTTAGAAATGCGTCGACAATTATTTGAAATCACAGTAGAGCAGGAATGTGTTCACTGAAAATAACGTAAATAAAACTACATATATACTCAAATGTATG
>NC_061820.1:38323067-38335567 GCF_019202785.1 Penaeus chinensis | reverse complement strand
ACCAGCCTCCGGACTTTCCAGGTCCGTTCTGTGGTGATTGTTAAATGCACAGGTTCAGACTCACTCAGTAAGACAATACGCAGAAGAGAACAATAAACGTCATTTCAAACGGAGTTGACTTAAGTTTACGTACATCATGCTCCTTCGTGTTGAGATCGAAGGCGACGAAGATGGTGGTAAAGTTTTGCCTGAAAGCGCCTGACCATTTGACGTTGTGCATGAAGAGCCTCGCCGTCTCAAGGAGGGCTGCAATTCCGGCGCCGTTGTTGAAGAGGGGTCCAGGGCTCTCGCGCGTGTTCGTGTCGTAGTTGGCTCCTACGACCACTATGGCGCTGGGCTTGTTGTTGGTGGCCTGAGCCACTCCGATGATGTTGACGCCCTCAACCTGCAGGTATGAAATTTTCATAGTTTAGAAGCGCATGATATAATTAACTCGCAATAACTTTAGATATCTAAGTATGATTATACCAATTATGCGACATGACGTAGTCGAGCGCACATGTTTTGTGAGAATCATCAAATTTTATGCCAACTCACACTCTGGTCGTCCTCAATTGTCCAGATTGTCGAATTGAAGGTCTGCTTCTGTACTCTGAGCCCATAGTAACTAAACTCTTTTTCGATGTAGTCTCGAGCTTTAACCCAACTGTCTTCATGATTGTTACCCGGGAAGCGATACTCGGAGAAGTGCTGCAGTTTCTCAACGATTTTCACATCCATATCAATATCTGCGGCCACCAAACTAACGCCTGGAAAAAGGGATCATTTACTACATGACGCTGTGGCAAAGCCTTCATCACGGCTTAGATGTCCTAGACTGCCACGCCCTCAATCCGCGGCGATATGACTGTGATTCGATAACAAGCCATTCTTCCTGTCTAAAGACTCTCACTTTGCCTTTTTGCCAAACCTTCATTTATCCTTATAAGATGTTAGAACCACATGATTTTGGTAGATGAACAAGCAGCTAATGTCATTCCTTATCCCAAGACAAGAAATACCTGTGGGACTACTATTCAGTTACATCATCAGTATTCTCTGTGTCTCGGTACTGTACTCTTTTAACTGCAATTCTAGGAAACTGATTTTACACATCTGAAAGTCTTCTGGCCTGAATATGATACTTTTCTCTCCCCACAAAATAAGTAGTTTTATCAGTGAACAGAGGAATTTTGTCTCCAACCGAAATCTGAGATAAGAATCCCCAAGGAAGAACCTGCCGGCTTCCTCATCCACTTACCCAAGAAGGACGCCAACAGTCCTAGTACTAGTCTTCTCATCGCGGCCCCGGTTCTTCAGGTTCTCCTGGTGTAAATGAAGGTGTCTTCCGTTTTTCTCACACTAATAGTTAAAGCTGGACGGAGGTTGAGAAGTAGACAAGAGTACCCCACGCACTGCCGCCTGGGTTACAGAGGTCGGACTGACTCAGCTGGAGGTGCTGTTCCCCGTTTCTCATGCCTTATCAGTGCGCTGGTCTTCTCAAACGCATTACGTAAGGTGTGATTTTGTCATAAAGTTGTGTCATAGGTGAGAAAAGTAAATGTTTACATATTTGTATAGTATATTCTACCTGTGTATGATTCTTAGGCTATTGGAAAAAATATTCGTAAAGCTATCCGAAAAAAAGATGGACATTATACGGCATAGCACCTCCTTTGTGCTGCATCACCTTTTTATCAGAAGTTTCCTTGTGTGTGATTGGCTAATGTCACTGGAAGAACTTCATGAAATAATTTCCTCATAACTTCTCCCTTTTTAAATTCTTCCCACGCAACGGCCAGGAATTAACGGACTTTTTCTTCATTTCAACTTTTTTTTCTAATTATTTCATAGTCAATGGCTCTTTTATTTTCGAACTTTGTTATATATGAAACAGTGCCTGAAAAAGGGAATGTGTGAGATTTTAAAATCTTTCTTGCCCAATAAATGTTCAAATGTGATTTATTGTAGAACACCCTGAAGATAAGTAGGATAAAGAGGACATTGTGATAATGTGAATAGATAAGATGAGATAAGAACTCTACCTGACCTCTTCCTCAACCGGGTATCAGAGAATCTCAATACAAATTTATTTCCATACATCATGGACATGGACGCACGCACTCACAATGTATGTTTATGTATATGTGAGTGTGTGTGTGTGTGCGTGGGTATGTGTGTGCGTGTATGCGTGTCACTATTCTGCCAGCACCTTTTGGTAGGACAGATACACTCATCGATATCAGGGCGTCGTTGTGTGGGTGTATACTTGCGTTCTTTGGAAGTGAGTAATCAATAATCAGTAATACAAATGAATAATTAATGAATATATATATATTCATTTATTTATTCATATATCACACACACACACATACACATAAACACACACACACACACACACACACATATATAGATAGATAGATAGATAGATAGATGTGATATATATAATATATATATGTATATATATGTATATATGTGTGTGTGTGTTTGTGTCTTAGAATTACATTACATATATAATTTTATATAATTATATATATATCATTCTAATTTACATACATACATAATAATGTAAGTTGAAGAACCCGTCTCCATGCAACATTGCATCATTTAACTACAAAATGATATGCATACTCATAGGTCTGCTTTCTTAACGAGATTACTTGCCTGCTTACCTTGCTTGGACTTTTTCTAAATACCTAAACCATGCCTGTTTTTTACATCTCGGTTTTATTCTTTTAGCATTTTAACAATAACTTATAAGTCCTCTGCTTGTTTTTAAGTATCCAAACCAGGTATTTTATTGGTATTATAAATGAGACCAGCGGAGTACCACACGAAAAAAAATGGCCATACAGATTTGCGTTTCGCGAAACAATCGCGATGGTGTTTTTGCACATACTGTGTCTGTACGAAGGAAAATAAATCGTCTGCTCCGAGACACCGACGTGCTTCTTTTCCCTCCCAACCCAAGGAACTTTACAGTGCCACCACAACCGTTACAGATTCATACTTAGAAGATGAGTAGTTGGCTGCTCATTTTATCCATATATGTACTTCACACTGTGTGCCTGTTTTTAAACGCTTCAAGAGTCTCCGTCAGTAATAATGAATTACACATTACACTGCTGCACTCTTAATATATTAAACATGGGAATATCTATTGCAAGAATAGCATGAGTATACTTCTCACACTAACATTCATACATACATACATTTATAAATACACACACACATACCAGTACACATATATATATATAGATAGATAGATAGATGTGCATGTATATATATACACATAGATGTGTATATAGACATATATATACATATACATATACGTATACATATACATACACATACACACACATATACATATTCATGCATACATATATATGCACACACACACACACACACACACACACACACACACACACACACACACACACACACACACACACACACACACACGCATATATATGTATATATGAATATATTTATCTATTTACATCTCCCCCCCCCCACACATATATATATATATATATATATATATATATATATATATATATATGTATGCATATATCAAAGATACGCTAGTAGATATGATGGCAGGTTGAGAATCACCAACAATTTTACCACACCAACTACTCCCCTGGGGAAGGATCATGATCAACCACCCCAATATTAAGACCCAGTCAACTACATAATGTCAACATGGCGACAAGTAGTTCGTTAAATACTGCATCGTTAATGGCACGAATGTGCAATATAATATATGTTATATTATGTATATTATATATACATATATATATATATATTTATTTATCTATTTATTTGTAATTCACACCCACACACATACGTACTCTTACTCGCCCATACTCGCTTTGTCGCCTTCCATCCGCATTCATATCATTCTAACAAATATCCGCTTCCGCTTTTGGTATCAAGCTGATATCCGAAATCAGTCGGAAAGATAATGAAGTGTTATACAAGCAACAGTAATAAAATTGTCGTAAATAAATGAATTTAATAGGTCATGCTTGAACGTTTTTATTTTATTTTTTTATCTTTATCTGTTGTTGTTTTGTAAATTTATGTTTGTTTGTTTGATTGTGTGTGCGTCTTTTTGTTTGTTGGTTTGTTTGTGTGTGTGTGTGTGTGTGTTTGTATGTGTGTGTGTGTGTGTGTGTGTTTGTCTTTGTGTGTGTGTGTGTGAATGTGCTGTTTGTGTGTGTATGTACGTATGCGTGTCCGTCCTTCCTACGTGTCTACATTACCGTCGCTCAGTCTGAAAGAATTCCAAATACATCTATAAGTTTATACAGGGAAGCACTGATAATTTTCCACTCTTTTTATACACCAGACTCTACTTGTGAAACATCGTGTTATCAGTATGTGGCGAATTCTGTGTAAGATTTTATCTGTAGGTTAACGGAAAATTCTCAGTTGAATCCAAGACGACATTCAGAACACAACTTATTTCAATTTCAAATGCATTGGGGACAGACTTTGTTGAATATGCAACTGATAGTTCTGAAAACACTTTTTGTTACCATATTATTTGTGAATCCAACAGGTAAGGTCTGAATCATATATGAATATGAGTGTGTGTATGTGCGCATGAATTTGTATGTACATATACATATATGTGAACACACACACACACACACACACACACACACACACACGCACACACACACACACACATATATATATATATATATATATATATACATATATATATGCATATGTATATACATATATATGTATATGTATACTTATATATATATTACACACACACACACACACATACATATATATATATATTTTTTTTAAATTGATACACATGTTTGGCACACAGCGTTATTTGGAAGATTGTTCCACGTTTCAATACTTCTGTTTGGGGAACTGAACTTTTTGCCGAGTCCTCTCGTCCTTCTTGTATTCAAAATCTTAAAGTCATCTTTGTCTAACTTCACTCTTCCTGTAATATAGTTGAATATCATTATTGTCACCTCTTTTTCTTCTTTCTTCCAAAGTTGTAAGACCTATTTTCTGTAGTCTTTCTTCGTAACTCATATCTCTTAGTGTAGATGCCCATCTTGTGGCTGCTCTTTGAACTCTTTCTAGTTTATCTATATCTTTTTAAGTGTGGACTCCATACTACTGAACTATACTCAAGACTAGGTCTTATGATGGGTGTAATGACCTTCTTTGCCATGTCTTCGTCCACATACACTTGTGGTGATATCGTAGTCTCTCCTGATATATTGTTATATCATGTTCTTCCCTGAAAATCGAGTTTCTGGTGTACTTTTCTTTCTTTCTCATACAGTAAATACTATTGATATGTGTACTTTGCAAAATACATTATCTTTTATGTTTAGCTGACAATTGTTTTTTTATTTGCATTTTTGTTATGCTGCCAAATATACTTGTACGTCCTCAATCCAATGTAAATAACTCATCTCAGGAAATGTATTAACTTAAAACATTGATATTAAATCCTTATAAATATATTTCCTCTCAACCTCAGCTGACGATAAATCTTAACGGATCAATCACTGTTGATATACAATGTGGCTACTCTGAAGACAGCACGGCCTTTATTTTACTCATTAATCAGAGAACCACTTTTGGCCATTTCTTGCTCCAGTTTTGAATCTTGATACAAATGTTTCTACTCCTTGTTCATAGACTTAGAATATGGCATGTTAAGGTTCTCTTCGTTCAGGAGGGTATCCCAGTTTATGTCATCAAAGAAATCTTTAGGCTTCTATAATTACCTCTCTTGTAATTGTACTTTCCTATTCTTTTCTTACTTACAATGAGTTTTCCCTGTAGCAGGCAGTATTTCAACTTAATTACTACATGATCACTTTTTCCTAGAGAAGGGCAGTACTCCATATCCTTAATGCCATCTTTATGCTTTGCAATTATTAGGTCAACCATAGACAGTCTGTCTAGCTCTCTTATCCTGGTACGATCTATTACATTCGGAAGAGACAAAATTCATTTATGACTTTTAGTAATTTTGCATTCCACGAATCTGCAATTTTTGTTTGGAGGGGGTTGTTTGATTGGTGGTAGTTGTCAGTGATAAACGTTGAACCTACGAAACCGTACAGGGTGCTCCCCTGGCGTCGAGCGTAGACGACGTCAATGGCGGTGACGGTCCTCCTCTTGGCGTGCTTGGCGTAGGTGACGGCGTCACGGATCACGAACTGTGTATACCGTGTACATAACCACCATCTGTGTATGGCATTAGCCACAGACCGCGTGGCTGCTTGCCACGTGGCTCGAAGTCCAGTAAAGAACCAGCGCGGACTTAAAATGACGAGTTCATCTGACCTTGTTTAGATTCGCAGACGTTCCTCAGCACCCGCGGGCTCAGGTCATTCTCACCAGCCTTCCGTCCCCACAGGGCTGGTCGGCGCCGCGACCTCCGCACTCGGCACTTACCCAAGACTCGTCTCGTGTGTTACTATCACTTGTTGTACTCTTCAGAAATAAAGTCAGTCGTCGTACCCTGCATAACCAATGTAAAAGGCGTCCTCTATATACCCTTCTCCACTGTGTGTGTGTAAGAAATAACTATCTCATACAAATTTATGTTTTTCAGAACCTGCCATTGGCCAGAAATGCTCAAGGAACGACAGCTGTTCACGCCTCTCGGAGGAGTGTGTCGAGGGATCGTGTATTTGCAAGGAAAATGCGGTTTTAATGTTAGACCGGTACTCTCTTGTTCCTAAGTGTTTACTGTGTAAGTATTGTAAACTTGATATGGTATTGAATCCACTCTTTCTTCCTGAATCAGCCTACTGGGAATATATAGGATACACATAGTCGCATGAGGTTCCGAGAGAGTGTTTAGAGGGTTCAGGTTTTATCCTTAACATTCAGTATCCAAGAGGGAAATGGGATTCAGTTTTCATCATGTGTATATATATATATATATATATATATATATATATATGTATATATATATATATACATACATACACACACACACACACACACATATATATATATATATATATATATATATATATATATATATGCGCTTAATATTTATCGGAGGATGGAGTTATGCTCTTCAAATTGACGTCAGATATATGGAAAGAAGATTATAGAAAACGCAAATAACAATAGTAAGCGGATGAATAAAAATTCCACACCCTTTCGTGTTTATATACACACACGCATACAGGTGGGTGTATGTATAAACAATTACTTAAAGCACGCAAGTACCCCTTGAAGTCAGTCAATTTGCTACTTTTCTATTACATTATGACTGAATAAGGAAATAGATATATTTTCTGCTTCGTTAAAACACATAAAGGTATAAAGGGTATGATTATATTTTTCTAATATCTGCATCCAATGTAAATTCCTTCCCTAATGTATTTGTAGATTTTGTCTTGTGACTTGTAATAATATATCATTGCGTTTGCCTTTTAATTCTATGTTTTGTTTGTTTATTTATTTTTCTAAAGTAAAAAACAAGGGATATACATCAATCTTCAGCTGCTCTCTATGACAAATGGTAACTTTGCTATAAATGTTTGAAAATAGCAGCACAGATGGTTGACTGCCACTCGAAGAAGGCGAAGAAGGCAAAGGAGGAGGAGGAGGAGGAAGAGAAGATGGAGGAGGAGGAGGAGGGGGAGGAAGGAGGAAAGGAGGAGATAAAGAAAATAGGAAGAAGAAGAGGAGGAAAGAGGAACAGGATGGAGAGGAAGATTAGAAGGTGGAGGAGGAAGACGAAGACGAGGAAGAGGGGGAGGAGGAAGAGGTGGAGGAAACGGAAGAGGAGGAGGAGGAGAAATAGAAGGATGGGGAGGGGGAGGAGGAGGAGGAAGAGGAAAAGAAGGAGGAGGAGGAAGAAGAGGTAGAGGAAAAGGAAGAGGAGGAGAAGGAGGAGGAATAGGTAGAGGAAAAGGAAGAGGAGGAGGAGGAGGAGGAGAAAGAGAAGGATGGGGAGGAGGAGGAAGGCGAAGAATGGGGAGGAGGAGGAAGAACGAGGAAGAGGAAATGAAGAAAAAAAGAAGGGGAAGGAGGAAGAAGAGGAGGAGATGAAAGAGAAAAAGTTCAGGTAGGAGGAGGAGGAGCAGCAGCTAAAGGAGAAGAGGAAGATGATAATGATGATGAAAATGAAACGGTAAATAATAAAGAAGAAGACGAAGATGAAAAAAAAATGAAACAGAAGCACACGAGCCATTTCTTAGATCTACAGAGCTTTGCACAGTACCTCAGGTTAAGAACTAAAATATCGATACATACGTAACGACCTATATAACTCATACCTTAAAAAACAAAAACTAAGAATAGGTATAGAGCAGAAACAAACATCCGTAGATCTACATTTTCCCTTCTTTCTTCATGTATCGTTGGAACAGTGTGATATACAGGAATGTGGAGTGAAACACATAATCATATCTTGATGCTAATCAATCTATGAAAAACTTAACTGATAAGCTTTAACTTCATCAGTGAATCCTTTGACGCCATATGATCCCTGAATCGTGTTATTTCAAGGTACCATATTGCTGTACATTTGCAGCTTTTTGCCCATTAGCTAATCTCTCGTTTGCTTCCCAGACAGGAAACACGCACACAAACACACAAACACACACACACACACACACACACCACACACACACACACAAACACACACACACACACACACACACACACACACACACACACACACACACACACACACACACACACACACATACACACACACACACACACAGACACACACACACACATGTATATATACATATATTTATTTATTCATTATTCCGATATGCGGATGAACGTATTTCATGTATAATATGACAAAATATTTGTTTGCTTGTGACAGTTCGTGTGTGTTTTTGTATGCGTGTGTGACTGTGTGTGGCTGTGTGTTTATGTCAGCGTGTTTACGTATCTGCGTGTATGTGTTATTTCTTTAAAGATGACTATGGTTATCAGTATGGCCGTTATCTCTCTGAGTACCACTAGGAACTCTTGTATTGTACAAAAAGTGAACAATGCCTCTCGCTACAGGTCGAAAATCAGATTGTAATGAAAATAATGATGATAATGATGATATCAGCATTATTATCATTGCTGTTGTTTTTATAATTATCATTATTATTATTATTATTATTATTATTATTATTATTATTATTAACATTATTATTATTACTATCATTGTTATTGTTATTGTTGTTATTATTATTATCATTATTATTTTATTGATACAATTATTATCATCATTATCTTATTGATACCATTATTATCATTATCGGTATTATGATTATTATGATTATTATGATTATTATGATTATTATTATTATAGTGATCATCATCATTATTATGATGATCATCAATTATCATCATCCATCATCATCAATTATTGTTATTATCATTATTATTACTTTCATTATTGTTATTATCATTATTATTATCATTATTGTTATTTTCATTATTGTTATTATCATTATTATTAATATTATGTTAAAAGTATTATATTATTGTTATTATCATTATTATTATAGTTATTACTCTTATTATTATAAAGCATTCATTACTATCATTATAATCATGATTTTTGTTGTCATAATTATCATTATCAACACTATTGATATCATTCTCTCATTATCATTATTAATGTCATCATCATGATGAATATTCGTTGTTATCATAATTTTCAGTCACTTGTAATTCTTATATTTATTCTCAGCTTCATCAAAACCTTGCGAAACTGACAACTGTCCAGAAAATAGTAAATGTTCTGACGATAAAACTTGCAAATGTGATTATGGATATCTCAACGTTGACGGAAAATGTCAAAAAGGTAAGAAGAATTTTTTTTTTTTTTTTTTTTTGGAGATACTGCTATATAAAAAAAAAAAATGTGTGTGCGTGTTTGCGCGCGCGAGTGCATGTGTGTTTGTATGCGCATTTGTGCATCTCTGTGTGCGTATATAAATAATTCAACTTATATTATTCCCACAGGAAAATTTCAAGAAATCCTCGAGCCTTGCTTTGTCGAGAACGGGGAGATTTTCTCGTGTAATTTCTATAAACGCAGCCTGTGCATGTCAGGAAAATGCGTTTGCTTTGAGTACGTTCATCATGTTGGTAAAGGCATATTTTACTCATGAGAGGTTATCCAATCGTATATCTTTTGAGGTTAGTGTAATGTGTATAATAGTGTAGGTTTTAATACTACTTTACGGTCATTCTATTACAGCCAACATATTCTCTCTCTCTTACACACACACACACACACACACACACATGTGTGTGTGTTTGTATGTGTGCATCTCTATACATACATATTCATATATATGTATATAACACACACACACACACACACACACACACACACACACACACACACATATATATATATATATATATATATATATGTGTGTGTGTGTGTGTGTGTGTGTGTGAGTGTGTGTGTATGCGTGTGTGTGTGTGTGTATATATGTGTGTGTATGAATGTATATATGTGTGTGTGTGTGTGTACATACATATGTGTATGCATATACAAGCACACACGCCAACACGCACACACACACACACACATATTTATAATGTTCTTTTTATCATATATTACTTTCAGTGCGTTCTTCTTAGATAAAACCAGTGGTACGTGCAAACCCCAGGCTGAATTCCTTAAGGCTAATAATCTTACAGGTATGCGTTTCGTTTTGTGCAAAGTGGCGCAACTGCTTTAAGGTTGCAAATCCATAAGTTATGTTAAGGATCAAGTTAAATATCATTAGCTGTTATTTTCCCATATGTAGATGATTATAGTAATTTTATTTTCTTTCTTGTTTTACTGATATCTATATATATATTGTGATTGGGGGTATATACTAAAAAGGATAACATATTTTTCTTCGCAGAATATCGTGTCATGCCTGGTAACTACTGCAAGAATGACTCAGATTGCATTGAAGGATTATCTTGCGTAGATTTTGAGTGTGCTTGCCCAGGGTAATTACTGAGACAGAAATATTTTAATCCGTATAACTCTGAATTGTTATTGGTTCAAAGGAAAAGGCTGGTAAAGATCACTGTTGATAGTATTTATAATCACAATAAGATTATAGTTCCTTCCAGGTTTAGAGAGCAGTTATTAATCTCATATCATACATACGATATATATATATACATACATACATATATATATATATAAACACGCACGCACGCACGCACACACACACACACACACACGCACACACACACACACACACACACACACACACACACACACAGATATGTATATGTATGTATATACACACACACATATATGTGCGCACACTCACACACACACACACACACACACACACACACACACACACACACACACAGATATATATATGTATGCATATATACACACACACATATGTACACGTAGTTTTCTTAAATGCTTTTTATTTTCTAATTCGTATACAGGTCCTGTAAATACAAGGAGGAAAAGTCACTCTGCGACTGTGGTGCCGTTAGAATTCCCTATGACCCTATAATCCTTGGCATTATCCTTGGCTTAGTGATCCTAGAGTTTTGGAGGCGAATGATCAGAAGGACTATAAATAGGTATGAGTGTGAGTACTTTGTAGTACTATTATAAAAAAAAAGATTGTAAATGTTTAAACGACTATGCGACCGAGTTTTTAATCTTCTTTCTTGAGGTTCTTGTTCTTGTTATGATAAACTGTAATTATAAATTATGGTAATAATGATAATAACAATAATAGTGATAATGATAAGATGATATCCACGAAAAAAGAGGATAAAGAAGTTTGTGATAAAGATGATAATCTTGATAGTAGAATTTGTATTAGTAACAGGAATGACAGTGGATACAAGTAATTTATGAACTTTGGTAAAAAAAAAAAAAAAAAAAATCATATTTTCATGTATATCTTTATCTATTCATTTACTTGCAGACACAAGACAAGTGTTATACGAGCTGCACTTGCTAGACGGAAAACGACCACCGACCCTATGGAATTAAACCCACTTCAAACCTAGATAATATTCGCTAGAGACTAATATAATCTTTACTAGCGTCTTAACCCTCTTCTGTTCAAATAGATAAATTTTGGGATTAGCTACAGAACATCAGTGTTGTGTAAGGAAAGGTACTGCGTCGATAAATTTCGTGATTTGATTCAGTACACGTGTGATGTAAGTAAATGTAATATGTCAGTAAACAAATAAAACAACAAACACTTTACCGGACATCCTCGTTCCAAATCCTACCCGATCCAACTGTCATCGCAAGTACAAAGCAAGTACAAAGACACCAAACCATTGCCTAAGTAATGTTTCCTTTGTGTACGTGCCTTGTCAACACGAGGATCCAAAAGAGACCACTTTAATAAGACACCATAACTTTGCTTTATGTACTCCCCGTACCATCCTTGGGCACAAATGCTGGCAACGGTTTCGGTGACATTGTGAAACTGACTATGTAGATTATAGTGTACTGTATGCAATATGCAATATTATTTATG
>NC_061820.1:38293067-38318067 GCF_019202785.1 Penaeus chinensis | reverse complement strand
ATATATGTATATATATATACACACATACATGGCTTCCATTTCATTAGTATTTTAATTTATGAAATTTTCTGGGTAGATAGATGTGACTTGAAGCCCCTGGGTACACAGAAAAATATGATATACACACATATATACATGCACACACACACACACACGCACACGCACACGCACACGCACACGCACACGCACACGCACACGCACACGCGCACGCCCACACACACACACACACACACACACACACACACACACACACACACACACACACACACACACACACACACACACACACACACACACACACACACACACACACACAGAGATAGATAGATATGTGTATATACACACACTTATATTTGTATGTATATAAATATATAAACATATATGTATAAATATATGCATATATATATTCACACACATACACATATATGTATATACTTATATTTGTGAATATATATGTATATATATGTATACTATATATATTTATATATTGTATGTATATGTATATATGTATATATTTATTTATATATATATACATTTATACACACATACATGTATAAATATATAATAAATATGTATGTGCATTTGTGTGTGTGTGTGTATGTATGTACATGTATGTGTATATGAAGGAGTAAGAAAAGCACATGCTGTAAGGTTTGACTTTCCTTTTTATTCAGTTTATACTCTTGTTTTCAGATGCAAAATTTGGTCAGAAATGCTTAACAAAATATGACTGTTCATCATTTACATTTAATTCAGAAGATTGCACAGATGGTTTTTGTAATTGTTCCAGCCTCTCCCGTTTACGCTTTGAAGAATATTCCCTCTCTCCTGACTGTAGCTCCATTTTGTATTGTAAGTTCTGATCCATTTGTTATCCTTTGCTGTACTTTGATTAGAGAATTATGAATTTCCTTTTGATTGGTATTGATTATGTGTTATTAAAAGCTGAAGACACTTTGTGCTAATGGAAAATAAGGCTTAGAATCTGCTACTTCTCTCTCTCTTTGTATATGATATATGATATATAGTATATGGTGTATATATAATATTTAACATATAAACACAAAGCCACACTATTATTTATGTGTATGTTAATATGAACACCTACAAACACACAGAAAGGTGCATATTTGGTTGTAATATGTTATTCCTTGTATTTTACAGTAAAGACAAGGTACTGTGAAGGTTTATCGGTAAAATGTCCACCAAATAGCAAGTGTTTAGACAATGAAGGATGTCGCTGTGATGATGGGTATGAGTTTGTTGGCACAGATTGTCTAAAAGGTAAGGATGATAAGTTATTGAGACATTGTTAAAATAAACACTTTTATTTTGTTGGTCAATTTCAAATTTAGCTAAAAGAGAACTTGACATATTTGATACTTTCATGGCAACTTACTAACCACTGCATTTTCTCAGTTCTCATAAACCTTACAGATTAACACGATTTCACATACCGTCAAATAATACAAAGATAATAAACAATAAATCACATGTACATACTTGTACTAATCATTTTGGCTTTGTTTTATTAAATTTGTCTGCATGTAGATAGCTTAAGTATTGGAATCAATTACTAAGACTTCATGACTTGATCTTGAAAAAGTATAAGAATGATTATCTTAACAGTACAAGAGATGCATTTGATGGTTTTGATTATATCTTTGTCTGCAGTTATAAATCATATTTAGGATGCAACTGCTAGTTTATTGTGTGAAACTTATAAATTTGAGGTAATGTAAACATCAATGTGTAATTATATTAAGTAAATCTGCATGTATTAAATCTGATTTATAATAAAACTAAAATCAAATTTATCAATAGTAAATTGAATAAAAAATAGTGTGATTTTTCAGTATGTCAAATTCTAAATGAGGCATACATGCAAGAAAATACTTAATATATCACTTTCTGTATTTTTTTCTTCTGTGGCTTAAAATATGTAATGACTGTCTTTTGTCTACATTCTATAGTATTGTACCAGAAAGTCATGGAGCCCTGCCATATAAAGAATGGGTCAGCATATGTCTGTGACTTTAACCAACATAGCTTTTGTGGAGAAAAGAAATGTGTGTGCTTTGAGTAAGTTCACTTTTCTTTGTTGTTATTAATATCTATCTATATCTCTAGCTGTATCTATCTGCCTGTCTCTCAATCTAATCTATGAGTCAATATACTTGACTATATATCAATCAGATATATCAATCGATGTGTCTATGTCTATATTTCTTTATATATGTATAAGTATATATCATATGTATATTATATTTCTAAATATATATATATATATATATATATATATATATATTATATTTCTAAATATATATATATATTATATTTCTAAATATATATATATATTATATTTCTAAATATATATATATTATATTTCTAAATATATATATATTATATTTCTAAATATATATATATATATTATATTTCTAAATATATATATATATATATATACATATATAAATATATTATATGACATTATATATATATGTATTCATCATCATCATCATCAAGGGGCTAATGCTGACAGGGGGGCATGGCCACAACCACCCTTCGCCTCCAGCTACATGGGTCTTTCATGGTGAATCTCCAGGCAGGCCCTCAGCCCATCTCTAACTCTTTGCGAAAGGTCTTGTGTAGCTGCCCAAGCCATGACCTCCTAGGTTGTCCCATGGGCTCCTCTACCCAGGATTGTCTCGCAGAGAGACAACCTGGGGAACATCCACAGGAACACAAGCTAGGTGCCCATATAGCCTGTGTTGGCAATCCCAGATTAAGCAAGTAACAGGTCCCATGTCAGTCTCATGGTGTGGCCATCAGTTGGACACATGGTTGTCAACTGTTCCCCATGATCTGGCAAAGAGACTTGTTACAAAAGGCATGAAGATGAGACTCCAAGGCTCTAGATGGCATCCAGGTTTCGCTTCCATAGACCAAAACTGGCAGTATCAAGGCCTTGAAGACATGTAGCTTGGTCCTTCTGCATAAGTACCAACATCTCAAAATGCTCTTATTGACTCAATTCTGCCTTGCCCTCAGGCGTATACCAGTGGACTCCTGTGGTGCTTTGAGTGTTTCACACTTGAAGGAATCCCACAGAGCAACTAGGTCCATCAGGTTTTCAAGTTCTGTGAATTAATCAGAGATTGCCATGGCGAACCCATGGGCACACTCCTCCCTCAGTTTGTCCAAATGAAACACCCTAGAGTGGTCAATGGAGTGATGAGGGGTTTTGAAGTGGACCTGTAGGGTAGCCACTACCAGCCTCAGAATGCCACAGAACTCAGCACTCCGATAAACCCTGCAATTCTAAAGGATCCTCCATCAAGTGGAGCGCTGATACCAGGAGCCAGAAATCCTCATTCTCTGGGACCTAGTAAAGTCCCAGTCCCGGAAAAGAGACTGTTCTCGCTGCTGGTAACGGCTCCCGAGCCATGGAGGCTGACAGACATCTCGTAGCCAGCTTGATCACAGCTGAATACTGCATTGAAGTCACCCAGAACAATGCGAATGTCTTGCCAGGGGCAATTGTCTGTCACAGATGTGAATTTGGCATAGAAGTTTCTTTCGTGTCGAGTTTACAAACTTTGGTAGGAGCATACACAGGAATAAGAAACACAAAGCCAAAAGCATCCTTCAATATTAATGGTATAATATGCTCATCAAGTGGTGTTACCTCAACTACCGAGGGTTGAAGTCAGCTGGAAATGGCTATGGCTACTCCCTGGATGTGATGACCATCACCACGGCCCAACCAGTAGTAGGTGTACCCACCCATACTGATTGTGCCGCTGCCAGGTCTTCTCACCTCTGAGAGGGAAGCCGCCTCAGCTTCCAACCGCTCCAATTACCTCAATAGCAAGGGTAACTGCATGTCCTGCCACAAGGACCTGATGATCCAAGCACCTATACAGATAGTTCAACTGAGGTTAAGCCTCAGGTGGTCATTCAGAGTGGATGTCACCTCTGCGACTCCCACCGATGCTACCCCAAATAAAGAGGCTGTGGGGCTCAAAGTCCACCTGTAGGGTTTCCTTGGGCTTTGCCCCACAAGCCTCATGCTGGGTTGACACCTGCCAGGCTGCAGGTGGGATAAGTATCTCCCGTTCCCATCCTGTGCCCCAATATTTGCCTTCTTAACAGGACCCACAGCCTGCCTCACTTTTTGGGGGGGAGGGACATAAGCCCTCCCCTCAGCACATCCATTTATTTTTGACGCTGATGGTGAGTTATCTGGGGTGTGATGGCAAGGTCCACTTCCCTAGAGAAGGTCATTAACCCCAGGGAGGCTGAGGGGCAAGATTTGATACAGAGCCATGGTGTGTCCATACACTGGTGGGCCATGGCTCCATACACCTGGGGCCTCCTGCTGCTCCAAGATCCCCCACATTTTAGCCTGGGACCGCAAGGTGCCCAGTTTCCATGCGTGGCCACGAGGAGGCACTGCATAAGTCTCAATGACGGAGAGGCTCTGAACTAGCAGAGGAGGCTTATGTAGAGCTGCTCCCTTTTTTGCACTAGGCTAGCCAGTGGTGGCAGCTACAAGCGAGAAGGCATGCAAGCACTTAACACTATCTAGGCTGCCGCACCATTGCTTCACAGCACCCTGAGCATCAAGCCCCTGCCCATATGTATTTTATGACATATACATTATATGCATTATATACATATATATGTATAATATATATATATATATAGTATATATATTATATATATTATATATATTATATATAATATATGTTCTATATAATATATGTTATATATAATATATTTTATATATAATACATATTATATATAATACATATTATATATAATGCAAATTATATATAATATATATTATTTTTTAATACAAATTAAATATAAAACATGTATAATACATATTATATATAATACATATATATATATAATACAAATATATAATACATATTATTTATAATATTTATTAGATTACATAATATATATAATACATATTATATATAATACATATAATACATATATATAATGCATATTATATATTATACATATATATATATATATAATACATATTATATATATGATACATATCTATAATACATATATATAGTACACATTATACATAATATATATTATATATAATATATATTATATAATGTATATATATAGTATAATAAATATAACAATATAATATACATATTATATATAATATATAATATATATAATATATATATATATATTATATGATATATTTATCATATATAATGTATATATCATCTATGATATATATATATATATATATATATATTATGTATTATATACATTATATATATGTAAATATATATAATATATATCATATATATATTAATAGTATAAAATATATATATATATATATATATATATATATATATATATATACATATTATATGCATATATTTTTATGTATGTATTATATATAATATATATATTTTTATATAATATATATATTTTATATAATATACATATTATATATAATATATATATTATATATAATATATATTAATATATAAATGTTATATATAATATATATATTATATCTAATGTATATTATATATGATATATATATTATATATAATATATATATTATATACAATACATATATATAAAACATATATTATATATAATATATATTTTATATATAATGTATATTTTATATATTGTATATATTATATATAACATATAATATGTATAATATATAAATTGCATGTAGTATATTTATTATATATATATATATATATATATATTATACATAATATATACTATATATAATATATATATATATATATATATATATATATATATATATATATATATATATATATTATATGTAATATATAATATACATATATTATATATAATATATATATTATATATTATGCATATATTATATATATTATATATATTAGATATAATATTTGTATTATATTTAATATATATATTTTATATAATATATATATTTTATATAATATATATTTTATATAATATATATATTTTATATAATATATACATTATATATAATATGTATATTATATATAATATACATATTATATATAATATATATACTATATTTATATTATATATGATAGATATTATATATAATATAGATATTTTATATAATATATATCATATATTATTTTGCCTTTTCTTTACTTTCCTTTCCTTTTATAAATATACTTCATATAATGAAAAAATGCGGAAAGAGTTTTCAAGAAACTGTAATTTTAGGATACATATAAGTAGGGCAAAAGATTTGTGGGATCTAATAGTTAATGATGACAAGTTTTAAGTGTTCAGAGATTGTTTTTCTTGTCTTTCCAGTTCTTTTCTCCCTAATATAACCAGTGGGCAGTGTGAACCTGAAGCTGATTTCCTGCGTGCCAGTAACCTTACAAGTGTGTTATCTTTATAGCTAATACCCATTTCTTTTAGATAGTTTGCCTTGAAGTATGACTATGTTTTTTGTTTTATTTACAATGAACTAAAATATTTTGGAAATAATTTGCTCTTAATTGCTTGTTCATTAGTTTTTGTTCTTATTATTTTTTAGAAGGAAAATAAATCTGTCAATTTTTTCACAGAATACACTGCCCTGCATGGTGAATACTGCAAGTCAAAATCTCAATGTATTGAAGGCTTGGAGTGCTTTCAATATAAGTGTTCCTGTCCCAGGTAAGAATAGCATATCTATAGGTTATAAACCAATTTATTTAAGCAGTTGATTTGGTGGATCAGTGCTCAGTCCCTTTCATACATTTATTTTGAAAATAAATTTGTATATAGAGAAGATACATAAAATTAGTGAGTGTAAGACATTTACACAAACTCATCTCTCTCTCTCTGTCTGCTTATCTATACATCTATATAGCTTGCTAGCTATCTATAGCTATGTATATACATACCTATGTGTGTGTATGTGTTATGAAGTAACATACACACATACACAAGTACAATCTGATTCAAAACATGTTTTTTTCTCTTTTATCTTCAGCCCCTGTAATTACAAGAAGGAAATGCAGGTATGTGACTGTGGTGCATCGGAATCTTCAACAGGACCTTTACTTGTTGGCCTCCTGGGTGGTTTGTTAATCATTGCATTTTGGAGCTGGAAAATAAGGAATACTTGGAGGAGGTGAGCGTGTGTGTGTGTGTACATATATACATAAATATAACTATAAATATAAATATGTAAATATATGTAACATATGTGATATATATAATTTATCTATATATCCAATTTATATTATATATAAAATATATAATAGTGTTTATATATGTATAATACATATAATATATATTATATGTATTATATGTATATATGTTTATATTTGTGTATATATTTGTATATATATGTATGTGTATCTGTAAATATATTTCTGTATATATATATGTATATACATGTGTATATATATGTATATATATATGCATATGTATTTTTGTACATATATGTATTTATATATCTATGTATATATGTGTATATATGTATGTATATGTATGAAAGGAGAAAACACACTACCGTGTTGATACTATGGTATAAAAACCCACAATGTAAAACTAGATTTAATTGAAAATGAGACTACAGTTTCGGAATCCACCAGGATTTCATCTTCAGCAAGGAAGAGGAGGGGGTATAAAACAGAGAGGAAAGGCAACGCAGAGACACGGGGCAGGTGAGGACAGACGGACGGAAACGAAGGGAGGTCAGATCAGGTGGGAGGGTCGGGCAGACTGTGTGAAGGGTGGCCGGCATACGGGAGAAGGCGGAGGATGTGGGAAGCGAGAAGACTGTCGGCAGGAGAAAAGCCACTGTTCAGGTTGAAATTAGGAAGCAGGTTAATTAGGGAAGATTCCACCAGTCTGCGGGTGTGGACGTCAGCCGAAGGAAAGATAATTCATGCCGCTGACCAGTCCATAAGATGGCCTGTATCCCACTGATGGCAGAAGAGAGCATTGTTGTGTCCCCTGGAAACAGCGTACTTATGTTGAGACAGGCGCTTAGTGAGACTAGCGCCTGTCTCGCCAAAGTATTGTTTGTCACAGGAGGTACAAGGAATAGCATAGGTGCCCACCTTCGAGGAAGAGGGTGGGCTGGTGTGGACCAGGTTACGACGGAGAGTGTTCACCTGACGAAAGATCAGCCTGCAGTTGAGAGTGTGAAGAGGGCAGCGGAGAGAGTAGATCTCCTCAGTGTAGGGCAGGCTGAGGACGGGTAGCTGAGGAGTCTCTTTAAGGGAGGAGTCGTGGTAGAAGGTACGCCGTGCCCTGGATAACGCAGCATCGAGAACATGACGAGGATAGCCCAGTTTGGAGAACGAACGACGCAGGAAGTCGATCTCTCCATCCAGGTATTTGGGGTCACAGATACGGAGGGCGCGGAGGAACAGCGAAGTGGCAACACCTCTCTTTACATGGAGGGGATGGTATGAGAAGAAGTATATGTACATACCACTATGCATGGGCTTCCTGTATATGGAGAAAGAGAAATGGTCAGCAGAGCGATGTACCAAGGTATCCAAGAAGGGGAACTTGTTGTCAACTTCCCATTCCACCTTGAAACGGATGGAAGGGGAGAGGGAGTTCAGCTGGGTCAGGAAGTCCGAGAACAGGGCAGGGTCATGAGGCCAGAGAGCGTAGACGTCGTCAACATACCTCAGCCATACCGTCGGACGAAGGGAGACGGAAGGGAGAAGTTCGGACTCGAAGAATTCCATAAACAGGTTAGCCAAGACCGGAGAGAAGGGAAGAGCCCATGGCCACGCCGAAGGTCTGGGAGTAGAAGCGACCCTCAAAGGAGAAGGAATTCAACTCCACACACAGACGAATCAGCTGGAGGAAGACGTCGGTGGGCAGAGGGAGACAAGGAATCTCTGGGGGGAGCCTCCTCTCAAGGAAAGCAAGGACGTCATCCAGCGGGACCTTGGTGAACAAGGAGTCTACATCCAAGCTCATCATGGTTGCCGGCGGGACTCCACGGACACGGGAGATGAAGTCCTGAGAGTGGCAGAGGTGAGCAGGAGAGAAGGTGCCGAGATGGGGAGTGAGGGACTTCACCAGCCATGCTGCCAGAGGGTGCGTCACAGATCCCTGGGAAGAGATGATGGGGCGCAGAGGCACGGCTGGCTTATGGGTTTTAGGAAGCCCATAGAAGTGAGGGAGGCAAGGGTTGATGACCTTGAACCTCTGGTAGAGGTTCGCCTCTGGGAAACGAGCTGCTATCGCTTTCAGGCGACGTTGGAAAGTAGCAGCAATACGTTCCCGGGGGTCGCTGGTCAGGGGGGCATAGGTGGAGGCGTCGTCCAACAGGTCACGGGCTTTCTGCAGGCTGATCTTTCGCCAGGTGAACACTTTCCGTCGTAACCTGGTCCACACCAGCCCACCCTCTTCCTCGAAGGTAGGCACCTATGCTATTCCTTGTACCTCATGTGACAAACAATACTTTGGCGAGACGGGCGCCAGTCTCACTAAGCACCTGTCTCAACATAAGTATGCTGTTTCCAGGGGACACAACAACAACGCTCTCTTCTGCCATCAGTGGGATACAGCCTATCTTATGGACTGGTCAGCGGCGCGAATTATCTTTCCTTCCGCTGACGTCCACGCCCGCAGACTAGTGGAATCTTCCCTAATTAAGCTGCTTTCTAATTTCAACCTGAACAGCGGCTTTTCTCCTGCCGACAGTCTCCTCGCTTCCCACATCCTCCGCCTTCTCCCGTATGCCGGCCACCCTTCACACAGTCCTCCCAACTCTCCCACCTGATCTGACCTCCCTTCATTTCCGTCCGTCTGTCCTCACCTGCCCCGTGTCTCTGCGTTGCCTTTCCTCTCTGTTTTATACCCCCTCCTCTTCCTTGCCTCTTCAGACCTGAAGATGGAATCCAGGTGGATTCCAAAACTGTAGTCTCATTTTCAATTAAATCTAGTTTTACATTGTGGGTTTTTATACCATGTATATGTATGTATATATATGTATATGTATATATAAGTATATGTATATATACATGTATATATGTATATATTTGTATATATGTATGTATGCACATATACATATATGTATATATATGTAGTTTTCTTTTTTCATTCTTTTATAAATTCTATTTTTTACATAATTAATATATTATTATTGCTGATGTTTTGTTGTTGTTACTGTTAACATTCTTATTATCATTGCCTAAAGCACGCAGTATTTGAACTGGTAATGGGGTTGTGTCACTGTAAAGTTGTTGCTGATTAGCTAGCTATTCCTCTTCAATAATTAAGTTTAATTTTACTTTGTAGCTGGGCTGGCAGCAAGACTCCATATTGTTAGATACCTATACCACTCAACATTTTTTTTAAAAACTGCCTCTCCCAAGAAGGTTGATTTTAATTTCTACTAGATTTTGAATCATTTTATATATCAAAAGCACTAAGGGCTTCTAAATTATTCATCCATAGACACACACAAAAGCAGGCGTATCAGGATGATGAGACAGCACCTGTTCAACCAAGTACAACTTCATATCCTCTTGCTCCAGTTACATCCTCTGTACCAGCTGCCTCACTTTTGTCACAGGAAGAACTGGGCACTGGAATTGATAATCGGAAAATACCAGCAAACCCGACAGAATCTTATCCACTTGCACCACCCGCACAACCTTTAGGTTTTCAGAGCCCTGCCAACTCTCAGTACCCATCATCACAGGGTTTTCCTTCTAATGCACACTTACCTGATGTTTCTGGAGATCCCTCAGCCTCATCAATTCCTCCCATTCTCCCACCACCATATTCAGCCACTACATATAATCCACCATATGCACCTTCATCCTCACCTCCTCCATATCCTCCTGCTGACATGCCTTCACATCCTCCCCCGTCCATGCCTCCTCCATACCCTTCATCATCTTCAGCCCCATATCCTCTTAATCCATAAATGACACCACAGCTTGTTTCTCAGTTCTTTAAGTGCAGTGAAAATTAATTTTTAAGCACAATGGTAACATGACACAGGAGCACATATCCCTCTATATTGGAAGAACTATGAACTAAGAATAACAGAGGTGGGTTTTTTCACTTGAAGTGATTCTCTCAAAATCAAATTTTCCATTGAATTACATGAATACAGAACAGATTATAGAATTTAGGAATTTTTAGAGTTTGGATATAATGAGTTAAGTGCTTGAGGAATTACTATACAAGCCAAATAGAAATAGTTGCAAGTTCTATGAAGATAACTTCCAAATGTATGAATTTCAGTGATAGTGACACATGAGGTTTTTTTTCTCTTTTTCAGAGTTCTTGATTAAAGCTATTTTGATATTGATTGTTTTGTTTTTGTTGTGTTAGATCTTGAGCTTGGGCTGCATGACACAAGCATACTTGGTTGTAGACAAGCTACCTCTGGCCCTGTCTTGATATATATTCAAGTTGAAATATGGTATCAGATACAAATAAAGATAATGTTTGCCTCATTATATTGCTTTCCTGTGGACTTAAATATGAAAGGGCAAAAATAAATGAAATGTCAATAGAACTGATATTTGATGTATGTGATAACTCATTTTCAGACTAGAAATTTGGTGAAATTGCAGCAGTACATAATCAGCAGGTGAATATTGTGTTGGGTTTGGAAGAGAAGTGGAATTACTAAGCTAATATAAATTCATCATGGTTATCAAACAATATTATATATATATGTGACATAAACACATGCAAGACCAGTCAATCTTGATGTTCATTGCCCTAAGTGTGATTAGATATTAGTAATAATACTAATAATACTAAGACTGGATACATAAGGCATCAATAAGAGACTCCAAGACACTAGATAGTGTCCAGGTTTTGCTTCCATACAGCAAAAATGGTAGTATCAAGGCCTTGAAGGTACGTAGCTTGGTCCTTCTGCATAGCTACCAACATCTCCAAGTACTCTTGTTGATCAAGTTCATGGCTCTTGCTGCCAGACCAATCTGTCTACTGACTTCTTGGTCTGACAGCCAAGAGATGTGGACTACACTACCAAGGTATGCAAAGATCTCTGCAACTTCAATGTCCTCACCGCAAGCATGGATCGACTGAATGGGTTCCCCTAACAGGCCCGCAAAATCTTGGTCTTGGTCAAGGAGACCTCAAGGCCCAAGGGTTTTGCCTCATTGCTAAATGCATCAAGAGCCGAACGCCAGTGACTCCAGAGACTCCGATAAAATAACAATATCATTGGCAAAGTCCTGATTGCTATTCAGCTGAGCCATGCAACACTCTTCAGTGGCCTCCAATGTCTCCAGGGAGATGGAATTCTGCCTTGCCCTTGGGCATATGCCAATGGACTCCTGTATTACTTCGAGTGTTTTGCACTTGAAGGACTCCCACAGAGCAACTGGGTCTGTCAAGTTTTCAAGTTCTGTGAATCGATCAGAGACTGCCGTGGCGGGCCCACGGGCGCACTTCTACTCCCTCAGTCTGTCCAAATGAAACACCCTACAGTGGCCACTGGAGAGACAAGGAGTTTTGGAGTGGACTCGTAGGGTAGCCACTACCAGCCTATGACCAGTGCCACAGAATTCAGTACTCCAGTAAAGCCTGCAGTTATGGAGGATCCTCCATTGTTTTTATTGATTGCTAACAAGAATGAGCTCGATCTCCTTGGCCACAGTACCCATATCATTTAACCATGTCCAGTGATGCGGGTTGGAATGCTAATACCAGGAGCTATAAATCCTCATTCTCTGGGACCTAACAAAGTCCCGGAGAAGGAGGCTGTTCTCGCTGCTTGGATCAGCTCCCGATCCATGTGGGCCGACAGACAATGCAAATTTCTTACCAGGGGCAATTGACTGCCACGCAGAACGCCTCTTTCACATTGACTTTGCAAACATCATAAGAGCGTATACAGCAATAAGAAACACGAAGCCAAAAGCATGCTTCAGTCTCAATGCCATAATATGCTCATCCAGCGGTGTTACCTCAACTACTGACTGTTGAAGTTGGCTGGAGATGGTTATGGCTACTCCTGGAGGTGATGACCATTGCAACAGTTACTGCCACTACCAGGTCTTCTCACCACCGAGAGGGCAAGCACCTCAATTCTCAACCGCTCCAATTTCCTCGAAAGCAGTGGTAACCGCTCATCCTGCCGGAAGGACCAGATGTTCCAAGCACCTACCCTAATAGCTCACCTGAGGTTAAGCCTTGGGTGGACATCCCCACCGACACTGCCCCAAATAAAGGGGGTCGGCAGGCTGTGGGGCCCAATGTCCATTTTAAAATCAGAAGAACTAGGTAGAAAATGGTTCTCATATCACTGATTTAATATGCAGAAAGATTCTTGTTTTATGTAGATGGCCTAAGCATGTCCAAGAAGAAGACAAGCCAAATGGAAATGATATATTACTATGCCCTCAAAATCCATTTTCACTGACAAGCACAGTTCATATCTTAACATAATGAGAAACTCATTTGTCAAATATGCCAGTGCCTTGGCTGGGTGTGCCTCCCAGTGCCAAGTCCAGGCTAGA
The DNA here is from genome assembly GCF_019202785.1 of Penaeus chinensis. Taxonomy (NCBI): domain Eukaryota; kingdom Metazoa; phylum Arthropoda; class Malacostraca; order Decapoda; family Penaeidae; genus Penaeus; species Penaeus chinensis. The sequence continues at coordinate 38,304,559 of NC_061820.1, read as the reverse complement.
CCACAGTTGATGTTTGTAATATATTAACCCAATGTCAGTGGGTTTATGTACTGTCCCCTTTAGATTTTAGTGAGTTTTGTTACATACAGATGGCTCCACGTGTGCTCAGCAGTCTATCAGTTGGCCCTAGCGACCGATCCCGATTTCCCCATTCCTTGAATTGGCGAGAAAATGCTTTTTTTCTTTCCAGTATTACTAAGATTGACATTGTTATCATTTTTATTGATATTATGATTATTAAATTGTTATTAAAATAATAACCTCAAAGACTCCTTGGTGACTAAGCACTTGTAGAGCCATCTATATGTAAAGGCAATAGACAAACTTCTTATTACAGTGGGTATGGCATTGTAGTCTTGCCACCTGCTGACATTGAGTTAATTTAGGCAAGAGTGGCCTTCCTAAAACTAAAGTCCTTCAAGGCTTTTACCTACTGGGGAACCCATGACTTAAAATCAGATCACTAATAGTGTATACTCATAGTTGTACATTTGGTGTTTCTGAGCTACAGTGCTTCCATTAATACTTCCTATAGTAGCTTAAGAATATTTTTACCTGTGAAGTGTGCAGGAAAGTAAATGATTTTTTTATACAAACCAATGTTTCTATGTTTGTTATTCTTCTAAAATGTTTTATTATGAGAATCTTATATGAATATATTTACTCTGAATTTAAGTTGTTTAATATTTCCTTATCCTCTTAATCCCATGCCCGTTCTTACTGTGGGGGGCTTTGGGAACGGAGACTGGGACTCAATGTTTGGGATCACTCCTGCCTTGAGCCCCGGCTCTTGTCTCAACTAATTTTGCATAGTATTTTTCTCTTCCCCTTTTCGGTTCTCTCTCTTCTCCAACCTATTCTACTATCCACTTTCAAAGGTGTAAGACCGAGTTAACAGGATGAAAGGCTGACTTTGTGCCAGTCATGAACGGCCTGAGGGAGCCATTCCTGTTTAGTTGTCTAGCCCTTATACCTCAAGGGGACCCTGTGGGGCAGACTGTTTCTCTCCCCACATACTTGAGCTTACCATGGCCAGTAATACTTTATACCATTAATAGGTGATGAGTCGTGCCCCACCAATTCAAATTCTGTGGGTTCCCCAACTCCAGGCTCTCATTTGAAAAGGACCCTGAACACTGCTACTACTACCTCCTCAATGCCTACTGCTACATCAGTCTAGTCCAAATCATCCCTCCAGGTCAATACTCAATCTCCAGGAAGCATTCCTCCTCCCCCAACATCCTATACTTCATCTCAACCCCCACAACTTTCTTCAGCTACCCCATCCTCCCTTATCTCCCTAATGTCTTGCTAGTTGTTGTCGACGGGTAGAGGGGGGGGGGGGGGGGCTTAGGAGACGGAGACTGGGGCCCAATGTACAGGATCGCCCCAACCTTGGACCTCAGCCTTTGCATCAATTAATTTTGCATGGTCTTTTCTTCTCCCCCTTTCCTTTTCTTCCCTTCTTCATCATCCCCTTCTTCTGTCCACTTCCTAAGGTGTGAGAGTCGTGCTGAAAAGATGAAAGGCTGGTTTTGTATGAGACACGAATGGGCATGTATTCCCTTGATTAATTGTCTAGTCCTTACCCCTCATGGGGACTATGAGGGGAAGACCGTTTCCTCTCCCCATTTATTGCAGGCTCACCATGGATGTTTTACCCTTATTAGGGGCATTACGGCTTGTCCCATCATCAACTAGCCTGTCTAAATTTGATTTCATTGGTTTCCCAACCCCTGCCCCACCTTTGACGACGGCTCCTACTGATACTAATATCCCCTCCTCGATATTTGCTGTCAACTCTATCCATTCCGAATCATCCACCCGGGTCATTACTCAACCTTCAGAATACACCCTTTCACCTTTCCCAACATATTCCACTCCATCTTCTACTGTACAATCTTCACTGTCTACTCCCACCCCCTTATTACTACTGTTCATCCTTATTGTCCTCCCACTAGCACTACCTCTCTCCATACCATCCCATCTTCCTCCCGTTCTCGTCCTTGTACTGCTCCCACATCTCCCACAACCTTTTGAGTATCCATTTAGCCCAGCCAAGTGGGATCAATTCTTTGTGATTCCCCCTACAGTCCCATACTATGACATTACCCTTTTCTTCCAACAATGTCTCAAAAAAAAAGTAGGCAAACCAACCTATCTCTTCTACCTCTCCCCCAGTCAAATTCCATTTCCAGTCTTAATCCAGATACTACAACCTCTACCACTTCCCCGGTACCTACCCCTCGCACTCCTCACTCTACCTGTCGCACCAGACAACCTAAACGTTCCACTCTATCTTCTACCACATCCCCTCCGACACCCACCTCTCCCTCTACTCCTCGGACATCTATTCCCTCTTCTCCTTTTTTTCTCAAACCTCCCCATCTAACTCCCCTCCAGAAACTCTTGAAGACATCCAAAAGTTCATAAACATGACTCAGGAGAATGATCCACTCCCTCATCCATCCTCTAATCCCTTTAGTCTCTCTACATTCTGAGTATCTGCCGATATCTATCCTCTCCCTCCTCAAGTTCCCCCTATCCCTCTTCCTCCTACTCAACCAAAAAACACCTCATCCTTTCCTCCATGTGCATCACCAATCCCTCTTCCTTCCCCATGATCCTTACCACCCACACTTAGATGCTCACCTGACACGCTTCAGTCACAACAATGTCCTTCTGTGGATCTCTCCCCTCCTGACATTCTTCCCGATATTTCACCACCATCCCTTGTTCATTCTCAGGATTCTTCTACTTCCACAACTATCGTTTCTTACCGTATTACCACTTGATTATTTCATAATAGCTCTTTTGCAGCTTCCCAATACATTGTTACTCTCCCTTCCTCAGACACATACTGTCCATTTGATCTGATCGCCCTATACCTTTAACTACATTCTTTTACAAATCCCAACTGTACTCCATTTGTTCCCTCTATACCCTCCTCAATAATATTCTGTCCAACCTTTGACATCTAACCTGTCTTATCCTGATCGTTAACTCATTTACACCCTTTTCGCCACGATATGACCTTTGGTGTCTAGCACATATATTTATTCTAACCATTAACCATTATAATTATCATTATTATTATTAGCATTATCACTATCAGTATAATTGTTATTACGACTGTTTTGTTGTTCTTATCAACACATCAATGTTAATATCTTCATAATTATTATTAACAATATAGCTGATGTTAACATCAGTTAATAAAGCCACAAACGGACGATAGCGATACTAAAACTATTTCAAACGACAATATTACCTACTTTTGTTAACATAGCCGCTACTTGAAACAGTTTACATTTCAAGAAATTCCACACGCGAATGAGTTTCTGAGAAAACTAACTCGGAAAATAAAAGTAGATAATTACGTCTCAAGGACATGGGCTTAGTTATGCGATACTTAATAGTATCACTTTACTATCAATCCCCCCCCAATCCCTTGCCCGTTGTTGTCGTGGGGGGGCTTAGGAGGCGGAGACTGGGACCCAATGCTGGGGAATTCCCCAACCTTGGGACTCAGCCCTCGACTCAACAAATTTTGCATGGTCTTTTTTTTCCCCTCCTACTTTTTCGTTTCTGTCCCTTCACCAACCCCTTCTACTATCCACTTCCTAAGGTGTGAGAGCCGTGCTGAAAGGATGAAAGGCTGACTTTGTGCCAGTCCTGAACGGCCTGAGGGAGCCATGGGCACGGTATTCCCCTGCTTTAGTTGTATAGCCCTTACCCCTCAAGCGACCCTGAGGGGTGGACCATTTCTCTCCCCAACATACTCCAGGCTTATCATGGCCAACAATGAATAACCATTAACCATTAACCATACCATTATTAGAGGCAATTGCCTCTTCATCAAATAGCTACATCAATTCAAACTCGCCCGATTCCCTGACCCCAGGCTCTCCTTTGACCACGGCTCTGAACACTACAACTACCCCCTCCTCAATGCCGACTAGTACAGTATCCACCCTAATCAACACCCCAGGAGACATTTCTACTCCCAACATGCTCAACTTCAACAACTATACCCCCACAACCTTCTTCATCAACTACCCCATCCTTCCTTATTACTACCTTACAACCTTATTGTCCACCTCCCCATAACACTACCTCCCTCAACACTACTCCCTCTTCCACGTGCCCCCGTCCTTCTACTACCCCCATCTCTACAAAATTCGTAATAATCTATTTAGCCCAGCTAAATGGGACCGATTTTCGTGATCCCTCCCACAACTTCTCACACTTTCTCCTTTGACAACCTGTTTTCATTCCTCAAATGCATATACATCCTTCACTTGATCTAACCCCTATACATTACCTTACCCAACCTTAACCCATTTACTCGTCAATTCCTTTGCCCAACTTTGACAACTAATCACTAACTCAACCACCCTTCACTACCATTTACTATAGTGCTACATGACCGTAGATGTCTAGCACATTTATTTTGCTTTTAACCATTAACCCTTTACAATCAATCCAACAAGCCAGTTATTTGGCAAGGAGAGTATTTTAATATAGATTATATATATTGATAACAAATGTATCAGCATACTAACAGCATTTTACTGATTAGCATCCCTTTCAAAAAAAAAAAAAAAAAAAAAAAAAAAAGAGACGCTCTATTATTCTTATTATTCATTTTTTTCTCTTTGTTTATTTTAGAAGAAAAGTGACATTGCATATTCCTCGACTTTATATTTATATGTATATATATATGTATATATATTTAAAAAAAAAAAAAAGCTAATAGTGTTGTCTCTATTATTTTTATTATTCTATTTTTTGTTTGTTTATTTTAGAAGAAAAGTGACATTGCATATTCCTTATGATTCTCGACTTTATATATATATATATATATATATTAAATAAATATATATACACAGACTTGGAGGCTTCATTCATCAAATACTGAGCTTGTTGAGCTCACACTTCCTTTGAAATGTTTAGGGAAAGTTTCGAATTCCAACAAAATTATTTATCAATTTATGATAACCAAGATTACTTTAAACCCATTTTTTTGTGAAATGTCTTTGCTAGAGCTTAGCCACAAAGAAGTCAATTAGTAGACTTTGTTGCCTCATCTGATTTTACTTTTCTTTGATTTGGCGGCAAAACTTTTTTTTTTTTACTAATGTTATGAATATCGATGGTGTTATATCATTATAGACTGTAAAAACACCATGTTGTAAATATTAGCAACAGCAAAATAAGGTGTAAAATATTTTTTGTCGGTAAAAAAAAAGAAAAAAAAGGAGAGAGAGAGAGAGAGAAGGGGTCATAAATAACCTGAAAAAATGGATATGACTTTACTAATGCTGTATAATAATAGATATAAATAATAATATAATATTACACTGTAAGAAACTGCTGTATATAGATGTATTGTCAATAAAACTCAATATAGATGAATTAAAAAATATAAGAAATATGAGATTCATTTTCTTACACAGAAACGTGGGGTCAGTTTAGTTTCTTTTCGATATTTCATGAAGGAGATTCCTCCATGCCCATTTTCTCAGAACCTGGTGATTCTAAATTTATTTTAAATCTTTTACCATAATGCAAAATTTACAGGTCTGTCGGAAAAAAAAAAACTATGAGGGGAAAGTATAACTTGCCCTATTAAGAAAAAAATATATTTATTAATAAAAATAGACCGTCTCCGGAGGAGTATATACAACTACATAATGGCAGCATCTATTTTCCTGTTCAAAAAGGCTACTTGAAAATCCACTGCGATAGGGTAAAACACACAGAAACACCCCTGAATGTTATACTAACACGAGGAGGGGTGACACATACACACACACTACAAATACCAAAAGCAAACATTCGAGATATCCAGGTTTATACTGTCAGTATCAGTAGGATTAAGGACAGTAGTGTTAAAAATCCTTCAACAAGTATCTGGGTATCAAAAAAACTTATCATGGCGAAAAATCCGATAGCTAATACTACCATTGAGTCTGCAAAATTCTTAATATGTATGTTTATATATATATGATAAAAAATAATAAAAATAATTATAACTACGGCAACTGCACAGAATCTGTTAAGACCAGTAGTTTCTTTACAAGTTCACTATGAATTAGTTTGACACTGCCTCATACTCACCAAAGGCTTTATAATAGCTTTATAAAGGCTTTATAATAACAAAGGGATTTATAATAACTGCATTACCAAGGGTTTGGTCGGGAAATAACAAAGAAAAAAAAACTGGTATTGACAATTACCAATCAGTCACGCCTTGCAGTGAATACATATTGAATATTTACTGGAGACATGCTTTTTTAAACATTACTTTAAAACCAAATGTATATTTCATAGTAATATATCAATACATAAATATATGTTGTACGTAAGTAAAAGAAGTGATATTTAGAATTAGTGTGCGTTGGTAAAATAAAAAAGAAATTTAATGGAAGATATTTCCTATTACACACTGTTTACACTTGTTCGTTTTTACATATGCAAGGCTGCCGGCAACGTGAGTGTGAAGGAAATATAGAAGGTGCAGAAGCTATATATGGAATACAAGAGAGGTTAGTAGCATATTAGCTTCTTAGCTTTCATACTACTATACCTGTGCTCTAGGCTAGCCAAGCTACCTATTGTCAAAGCAGTGAAATAATCAGTTTACTTCTTGTATACTTATGATTGAATATAAAGACGTAGACTTGTGTATCCTTTAATATGCAATTAATATAAATTAATAAGTGACATATTCAAAACATTTAAAGGAGTGTGACGTTCGGAACCGATACCGATAGGCGAAGGAAGGATGGGAGGCGCTTAGGGCGCGCGCATTTTCAACTGATTTCGGTAGTTCTCCATCGTTTTATTTGTAATTCTAAGATGTTGATGACTAAGAACTTGTATGCACAGATATTTCCTAATGTCATTTTAGGAAAGCAGCGATTGATTATTTAACATAATTCAAAATTAAAATCAGATTTTATTATATTATCAGATTAAGCACGAGTCGGAACTTTGGCACAGCGTATAAACACGGGCACGTTGCCGTGGCGACCGGCCCGGGGAAGTGTCGCGAATGAGATTCGCGACACTTTCTAGTGTCGTAAGACAGCGGAAATAAAGGCTATAGAGTTCCGCTTTTATTAAGTTGTCTTCTGCGAACCGCTAGATGTTTCTGAACTTTATTAGTAATTGTTTGTCTTTTTTCCCTATTATCTTAACTGACCGGATCAACCCAAGTTATAATCGTCAAATAGAATGCATACGAATCACACACATACATATATACATATATATTGTATATATACACTTATATATGTATGTATGATAGAAAACCACAATGCACAAACTATATTTAAGATATACTGTATTGTGAATTTTTCTACCATAATATCAACACTGTAGTTTTACCATTTATACATATGTATATATAAAAATGTGTTAAGGAATATATGCATATACATACACATATATACATACACACATATGTGTGTGTGACTGTATTTATAGATTAGGCGTGTCCGTGCAAGCAAGCGTTCGAGCACGCGTATGTGTGTGTGTGTGCAAGCGACAGACTCTTAGTGTGTCCGCCCTCTGACTGTAAAAGGCTCAGCTAAGACCTCTTTAACCTGTGGGAAGGAGTGTTGATATAAAATACGTAATTTACTTTTTAAGGAATTCATCAAAATACACAATCAAGTTCACCAACAAGGTGCAACTGTTAGTCAATTTGTGGTCATTTGGCTGAGCGTAAAAACGGTGTAAACTACGTAGTAATGAGCAATTTGAAGTGTCTGACGACGATAATCCTCTTCGGGTTATGTGTCACACCGTCAGGTATGAAAAATAACGTATGGCTTGTTTCAGTAAATAACTTGTCACCCTCACCTTAAGGCATAGTTTGCACATACTGATGAATATCACAGATAAGATTTATACATGTCTTCACTCATGTCAAATATAATTAACCTCTCAATCAAGCCTTTGTACCTCGTTAGTGGGCATGCCCACTATTTAGGGTTGAATGCAGTAATTAAATTGAGTTTAATGAAGCTGAAGTAAATTTTATAGCATAGACCACAAAGGATAGTAATTGTTTATAAATAGACTGCATCCCTCTGGAAGACCATATTACTCCTGCCAACAACCTTGACTGCACTCCTGGGAATTCACAAATATCATTGAGCCAAAAACCTTCCAAAACTGGGGACTCTCTTCCCATGGACCTTCCCCCTCTCCATTGCCATGGATGGCATTTGTCATGACAGATTTTATTTTTCAATTTGGCTAATTTTACCAAGAGCAATGCACAAAGAGAGAGGGAAATGGACATTTCCACTGTATAGAGCATAAAAAAAAGAGTAGGAAGCAACACAGATCCACAACAGCCTCACAGCCAGAGTTCTTAATATCTGTTTTCTGTAAGTTGCACAAAATGCTAATAAAGGGGGGAATAGGGTGGATTACCTCCCTGTTTAGGGAGTAAATATAAGGAAGGGTTAGGTCTAGATTTAAGTTTCGTATGATACTGTGGTTTTGGGACTGTCTCTGGATGTACTACTCTCCTAAACAAATACCTTCATTTCTAATGTTATTCTTTTCCTGGGTAAATTATTTTATATACCTGTGAATTTAGCTTTACCTCACTGTATGAGTGTCCTAAGATTTTCCCAATTTTGTTTTATACCCTAAGGGTAATTTTAAACGCATATTTCATGCTTATTGTCAAGCAAAGTGAGGAAAGCTAATAATGCAGAGATTAATTAAATTAAAGTAACAAATGAAAAGTAAACATAAACCAATTATGTATAAAAATCAGTTAGGCCACAATTTAGAAGTGCTATATTGGTGTGTGTGTGTAAATATTGATATATATATACACAGACATATATATATATACATATACATATATTATATATACACACAAATATATATGTATATATATATTTGCTTACCTATAAAACATATACTCCGGTATGTATTTGATATTTCATTGGTAATTGATTAGAATAGGATTGTATGAAATTATATTCTAGCCTTCCTGCTTTGGCAAAGGTCAATAAATATCAACTACATACATGAATATACATAAATATGTATACACATACAGACATACATACATACACTTTCATATGCATGCATATATATATATAATATATATATATATATATATATATATATATATATATATATACACACACATCCATGTATATATTTTTACAATGTATATATATATGTACACAAAAATATACATATATACATATATATTATATGTATATTTGTATATATGTATATAGGCATATCTTTATATATATATATATATAAATATGTGTGTGTGTGTGTGTGTGTGTGTGTGTGTGTGTGTGTGTGTGTGTGTGTGTGTGTGTGTGTGTGTGTGTGTGTAAATGTATGTATATATGTATACATATATGTGTATGTAAGTTTATATGTATATATATTAAAGTAAATATATATATGTATGTATGTATATGTGTATTTATGTATATATAAAATTCATATGTATGTTTGTATAAATATGTTTGTATAAATGTATATCTGAATAAATGTATACACATATATATATGTACATATATATGAACAAATATTTCTATATACTTATGTATATGATATACATATATATATATATATATATGAACCGCGTTCATGTTGACAATTGTATAAAAGGTATGAATGAGAATGAATATCTTCACAATACAAGAGATGTATTTGACCGGTTTCGACTATGTCTTCGTCAGAAATACATACATTTAAGGGAAATACAGAGCATATATATATCAGACATGAGGTGATGGACTACCTGGCGACTGTGACCTCCCACTTGTTGACCGTATAATTGCAGCTGCGACCTTGGATAGTTTGAATCTACCCGACGCTGCGTTGATGCTTTTCTCCGTCGCGATGTAAGCAGCTTCCATTACCTTCCTTTTCTGTATGTACAGTCCTCCATGGACTATTTTTGCTTCCTTCCAATTGGGTAGATGTCCAGCTTCATCTACATGTACCACCATGGCGTTGGAAGTTCTATGGTGACGGATGTCAGCTCGATGTTCGCTGATCCTGGTGCTGAAACCTCGGCCTGTTTCACCATAGTAAGCTGTATCGCAACTGCTGCAGGGTATGCGATATACAGCACTGTTAGGGTTGTTACTGAGCTGCTTCTTGTCCCGTATCATGTCATGTATCTTTTTCCCGGATGTGCTGGCGATTTTCACATTATCGCCAAAATATCTGCTAATCGTCTGGGAAATGTTACACGACGGTAATACGAGAAAATCATTAGAAGAAGATGCAGGGTTAGGTTTCGTGAGAATATTCTCTGCCTTCTTTCTGAGGTTTAAAAGGAAGCCTCTGGGGTATTTATGATTCATAAAGGAATTAACAACAAAGGCAACCTCATCCTCAAGAAATTCAGGGCTGCAGATCCTCAGTGCTCTGAGGAAGAAGCCGATTACAACGCCAGATTTTGTTTTGTTGCTGTGGGCGGAGTAGTAATGAATATAATCATTTTTGTTTGTAGGCTTCCTGTATACAGAGAAACGTAGGCCATTGTCATCCCGATGGATCAGAGTGTCCAAGAAAGGTAATTTCTGATCCTCTTCCTCTTCCACGGTGAACTGGATTTTCTCGTGGACGGAGTTAAGTCGCGTGAGTATAAGTTGTAAGCACGACCTTCTGGGGACAACAACGAGGACATCATCTACGTATCGAAGCCAAGTTGAGTGCCTGCCGATTATATCCTTATAATTATCCCTCTCCAGGATATAATCGGCAGGCAAAAATAGTCCATGGAGGACTGTACATACAGAAAAGGAAGGTAATGGAAGCTGCTTACATCGCGACGGAGAAAAGCATCAACGCAGCGTCGGGTAGATTCAAACTATCCAAGGTCGCAGCTGCAATTATACGGTCAACAAGTGGGAGGTCACAGTCGCCAGGTAGTCCATCACCTCATGTCTGATATATATATGCTCTGTATTTCCCTTAAATGTATGTATTTCTGACGAAGACATAGTCGAAACCGGTCAAATACATCTCTTGTATTGTGAAGATATTCATTCTCATTCATACCTTTTATATATATATATATATATATATATATATATATGTATTTTATATCACACACACACACACACACACACACACACACACACACACACACACACACACACACACACACACACACACGTGTTTATATATATATATATATATATGTACATATAAATACATGTTTATATATATTTATATATATGTATATATACATACTTATATTTGTGTATATATATGTATATATGCATACATATTGTACATATATGTATTTATAAATATATGTATATAGATATACATATATCCACATACATCCATGTACATATGTGTGTGTGTGTGTGTGTGTGTGTGTGTGTGTGTGTGTGTGTGTGTGTGTGTGTGTGTGTGTGTGTGTGTGTGTGTGTGTGTGTGTGTGTTTGTACATTTCTGTGTATATAAAGAAG
>NC_061820.1:38255567-38288067 GCF_019202785.1 Penaeus chinensis | reverse complement strand
AAAGCAAAATAAATGTGCTAGACATCTAAGGTCATATAGCACTATAGTTAATGTTAGTGAAGGATGGTTTGGTTAGTGATTAGTTGTTAAAGCTGCGTTAAGGAATTGGTGAGTGAATGGGTTAGGGTCGGATGAGGTAATGTAAAGGGGTTAGATCAAGTGAAGGATATATATGCGTTTGAGGAAGGAAAACAGGTTGTCAAAGCAGAAGTGTGAGATTCTGTAAGTATGTCTGATAAGTTGGGATGTCTATGTAGGGAGGACGTGGGCATGACAATAGAATATGTGGGACTGAAAGAGGAACATTCGGAAACCGCGAATGTTCCAATGAAGGATAGTTATACTTTCGTTGATTTACTGGCAAAGATTGCAGTGCGTGTTGGAGAATTTGAAGGGGAAGGTGCTAGAGGGTGGGATAAAGAATGAGGTTGGGGAGGTGGTGTTGTATCAGGAGGGGTGTCGGGAGGTAGAGGGTCTGGGGAAGAGGGTACTTGTGACATGAGGGTTTCACGTGTGTATCCAGGAGGGAGTGGAAGGGATAGAGGGGATAGTAGGAGGGTTAATATAGGTGGGGCTGGAGTCAGGGGAAATGGGTTTTGTTGGGATGGGGTAGGAGGATTGGGTGTAGGGAGAATATGAGTAGGAGGAGGATGGATATCGGCAGTTACTTTGAGTGTGGAGGGAGCGGGAGTTGTAGAATTTGAAGGTGGATGAGTATTAGTTTGGGACTCGATTATGTAGTTCTGGATATCTTCAAGAGTTTCTGTAGTGGAGTTGGTTGGGGAGTTTTGTGAGATAAAGGTTTTCTTGTGAGGGGGGAAAGAGAAGTCTGGTGTCTGAAAAATAGGGGCAAAGGAAGGTGGAGGTGATTGTAAGGTAGGGGAAGAGGGGGTGGAACGTTTATTCTGTCTGCTGCGGGTAGTGCGGGGAGGGAGAGGGGAAGGTGTTGGGGCTGTAGTAGAGATTGGGGTGTCTGGATTTAGGATGGCAAAAGAATTTGATTGGGTAGAGATTGGAGTGTCTGGGTTTAGGATGGCAAAAGAATTTGACTGGGGAAGGTAGGAGGTAGAAGAGGGGAAGTTAGATGGAGGGGGATTGGGTTTAGGAGAGGGTGTAGGAGCTTGGGAGATAGGGGGATTGGCAGAGTGAGTGACATACTGGAGTAGGGGGTAAGAGAAAAGCCTCATCGACGTGCTTCCTGTCTGGCTTCACGTAGAGTGAGTCCAAGTCTGAATCTGAGAGTTGCTACCTATTTGTAGGTGGGGCAGCCTTTATAAAATACATTATGGGGGCCGCCACAGTTTGCACATGTGTGTGATTGTGCAGAGCAGTTTGATCGAGTATGGCCAGGTTGGGCACATAGCGTGCATCTGGCTGTGGAATGACAGTGTTTGGCTGGGTGTCCTAAACGCCAACAATTTTGGCACTGACGAGGAGGAGGTTGGTATGGTCGGACAGGTAGGGATTCCCCACCTATGTAAACATTAAAGGGAAGGTCATGTCTACGGAAAATTATTTTGGCAATGTTGATGGATTTCTTACGATTTCCTCTGGGAGGAATGGAGTAGCATTGTACATATGTTGCATCATAGTCTGTGAGACAAGCGAGTAAGTCCTCTCCACAATCTGACCATTCTTTGTCATAGATTGGGCAATCTGTTGGGGAGATAGAGACTGTTCCGGTGCAAGTATTGAGGGTTGGATGAGGTTCTGTAGGGATGGGATTACCACATAGATCAGTTAGTTTTGTTAATGCTATAGCTTGGTTTTCAGTTGTTACTGTGACGAGACGGGAGTGGTCGGGTCGGCTACGGAAAGAGACTTTGCCTACTTGTTTTTGGAGGCATTGTTGGAAGAGGAGGGTGTTTTGAGAGTAGGGAGCTGTGGGAGGGATCACAAAAAATCGGTCCCATTTGGCTGGGCTAAATAGAGTATTTGGGATTCTTGTAGAGGTGGGGGTAGTAGAAGTGCGGGGACGTGTGGAGGAGGGAGTAGTGTTGAGGGGGGTAGTGTTATGGGGAGGGTGGCAATAAGGTTGTAAGGTAGTAATAAGGGGAGATGGGGTGGTTGATGAAGAAGGTTGTGGGAGTAAAGGTGTTGAAGTTGAGCATGTTGGGAGAGTAGAAATGTCTCCTGGGGGTTGGTTGTTGATTAGGGTTGATACTGTACTAGTATGCATTGATGATGGGGGAGTTGTTGCAGTGTTTGGAGCCGTGGTCAAAGGAGAGCTGGGATTGGGGCTATTTGATAAAGGGGCAAGCCTCATTGCCCCTAAGAGTGGGGTTACGTCTTCATTATTGGCCATGATAAGCCTGGAGTATGTTGGGGAAAAAAATAGTCCACCCCTCAGGGTCCCCTTGAGGGGTAAGGGCCAGGTATGGCAGGGGAATAACGTGCCCATGGTTCCCTCAGGCCGTTCAGGACTGACATAAAGTCAGCCTTTCATCCTTTCAGCACGGCTCTCACACCTTAGGAGGTGGATAGTAGAAGGGATTGGTGAAGAAACTGAAACGAAAAGTATGAGTGGGAAAAAAGACTAGGCAAAATTAGTTGAGTCGATGGCTGAGTCCCAAGGTTGAGGAGTTCCCCATCATTGGGTCTCAGTCTTCGTCTCCTAAGCCCCCCAACGACAACAACGGGCAAAGGATTGGGGGGGTATATAATATATATCATACATATAATATATACAGTGTGTATATATTTGTATATATATGTATATTTGTATATAGGTATATGTGTGTATCTATATGTGTGTATCTATATATGTATAAATATATATATGTATATATATATGTAAGTATATATACGTATATATATTTATATAGATATATATGCATATACATGTGTATATATATATATATATATATATATATATATATATATGTATGTGTATATATGTATATATATACACACGTAATGTATATGTATACATATGTATCTAAATTTATATATATGTATATATACATGTGTATGTCTATATATGTATATATATGCATATATATATGTATATACATATATTTTTTTCATCAATTCTGTTTTTTACATGATTCATTTATCTTTAATCTTATTGTTAGTATTGTTGTTTTGTTGTTGCTGTGAACATTATTATCTAAAACACCCGATATTTGAACTGGTAATGGGGTTGTTTCACTGATAAATTAAGTTGCCGATTAGCTAGCTATTCCTTTTCAATAAGTAAGGTTAGTTTTACTGGTGGCAAGACTCCATTATATTGTTAGATAGGCCTATACCACACAACTTTTTTTTTAATTTGCTGCTCTCTAAAGGGTTGATTTTAATTTCTACTAGATTTTGAATCATTTTATATATCAAAAGCACTAAGGGTTTCTAAATTATTCATCCATAGATACACAAAAATGCAGGAGTACCAGGATGAAGCAGCACCTCCATCTGTCCAACGAAGTACAGCTTCATATCCTCTTGCTCGGTTACATTCTCTGTACCAGCTGCACCACTTTTGTCACAGGAAGAAAGGTGCACTGGGGTTACTCCAGATGAAACAGACTTTGTAAAAATACCAGCAAAACCAGCAGAATCTTATTCACTGGCACCACCCGCACAACCTCTAGGTTTTCAGAGCCCTGCCAACTCTCAGTACCCATCATCACAGGGTTTTCCTTCTAATGCATATAATGATGCCTACTTACCTAATGTTTCTAGAGATCCCTCAGCCCCATTGTGTCCTCCCATTCTCCCACCACCATATTCAGCCACTACATATAATCCACCATATGCACCTTCATCCTCACCTCCTCCATATCCTCCTGCTGACATGCCTTCACATCCTCCCCCATCCATGCCTCCTCCATACCCTTCATCATCTTCAGCCCCATATCCTCTTAATCCATAAATGACACCACAGCTTGTTTCTCAGTTCTTTAAGTGCAGTGAAAATTAACATGACACTGAATCACATAGCCCTCTATATCGGAAGAACCATTTACAAGAACTAGGAATGACAGAGTTGGGTTTTTTCTTCTCATTCTGTCTTTCATATTTTGGGGATATTTTTTTTGCTTGCTTCTAAACCATGCATTTCCTAATAAACTACTTGAAGTGACTGTCTCAAAATAAAGTTTTCCAGAGAATTACATTAATACAGAATATAGAATAAAGGGATTTTAAGAGGTTGGATGTAATGAGTTTAAGTGTCTGAAGAATAACTATACAAGCCAAACAGATTTAAGATTTTTATATTAGCACTGGAAACAAAAACTGCATCTTTGTCATTTCAACCCTTGAGTCTGACTTGATCATTTTGTTGTGTCAGATCTTGTGCTTGAACTGCATGACACAACAAATATACTTGGCTGTAGTCAAGCCACCTCTGGCCCTGTCCTGAAATATATTCAAGTTGAAATATGGTATATACAAATAAAGATAATGGCTTCTTCATTATATTAATATGAGAGGACAAAAATAGATGAAATGTTTATAGAACTGATACTTGATGTATGTGATAAGTCATTTTCAGACTAGAGATGTGGTGAAATTACAGCAGTACATAATCAGCAGCTGAATATTGTCTTGTGTTTGGAAGATAAATGGAATTACTAGGATAATATAAATTCATCATTGTTATCAAACACTGTTATATATATATATATGTGTGTGACATAAACATTTTGAGGTTAATTTCCTGAATTGTGGCTTGATTAAATATTATTAACAAAGTTTAACTATTCTAAAGTACTCCAATGTGCCATGTCTATTTTGTATTCTAATCATCGCACACTTATTACTTATTTTACATGTTTAGTAGTTTTTCAAACAAATATATATGATTTATTTATATTTTTTTTATTTAAAATAAATCTGCCATCAACACTTATTTTCTCTCCAAAGAACTGTCTTTTGAAATCTATCCTGTCACATACATGCTCAGTCCACTGTGGTTTTATTTTCTAAATTCTATTCACTCAGCAACAGAAGTGCTTCTTCAACAAGAAGTCAGTTACTAGGCCTACCATATCTCATCTGCTGAAAATAATATTAGAAAAAAAATATAAATTCAAGGAATTATCAGGTGAGGCTTACTGATTAACTCCTTGGTGAGTAAGCATTAGTGGAGTCATCTTTGTGTAAATAAAATTCACAAGACAAAACTGCAGTGGAGAGTGCATGTACCAGCCACCACAAGCCTATGACCAGTGCCACAGAACTCAGTAATCCGGTAAACCCTACAGAGGATCCTCCATTGAGTGCTGACAAGAATGTGGTCGATCTCAGTACCTGTATCACTTAACCACGTCCAGTAATGTGGGTTGGAATGTTGATACCAGGAGCCAGAAATTCTCATTCTTTGGGATCTAGCAAAGTCCTGGAGAAAGAGGCTGCTCTTGCTGCTGGGATCAGCTCCCGTGCTATGGGGGCTGACATACAATGTGAATGTCTCACCAGAGGCAATTGTCTGCCACGGATGTGAGTTTGGCATAGAACACCTCTTTCACATTCAGTTTACAAACATCGGTATGAGCGTACACTGCAATAAGAGAAACAAAGCCAAAAGCATATTTCAGTCTCAATGCCATAATACACTCCTCAAGCAGTGTTACCTCAACTACCAAGGTTTGAGGTCGGATGGAGATGGCTATGGGTACTCCTTCGTTTTATGTAGATGGCCTGAGCATGTCCCAGAAGAAGACAAGCCATATGAAAATTATATACTACTGTGTCCTCAAAATCCATTTTCAGTGACAAGCACAGTTCATTTCATAATATAATGAGAAACTCATTTCTTAAATATGCCAGTGCCTTGGCTGGGTGTGCCTCCCAATGCCAAATCCAGGCCAGACCACAGTTGATGTTTGTAATATATTCATTTAGGCAAGAGTGGCCTTCCCAAAACTAAAGTCATTCAAGGCCTTGCCCACAGGAGAATCCCCGACTTAAAATCAGATCACTGACATTGTATATTTATAGTTGTACATTGGGTGTTTCTGAGCTACAGTGCTTCCATTAGTACGTCCTATAGTAGCTTAAGAATATTTTTACCTGTTAAGTGTGCATATAAATAAATTATATATTTTTGTTTTATTATGTCCTATAAGAATACATTTACTTTGAATGTAAGTTGTTTAATATTTCCTTATCCCCTCAATCCCATGTCCGTTCTGGGACTCGATGCTTAAGATAACTCCTGCCTGGAGCCTCAACCCTTGATTCAACTCCAACCCATTCTACTATCCACTTTCCAAGGTGTAACACCTGTGTTGAAAGGATAAAAGGCCAGTCATGAACAGCCTCAGGGAGATATGGGCACAGTATTCCTGTCTAGCTCTTACTCCTCCAGGGGACCCTCTGATGTGGACTGTTTCTCTACCCACATACTTAGGGCTTCCCATGGTCAGTAATGAAGACTTTATACCATTATTAGGGGTAATGAGTCTTACCCCTTTATAAAATAGCTCCACCAATTCAAATTCTGTGGGTTCCCTAACTCCAGGCTTTCCTTTGAAAAGGACCCTGAACACTGCTGCTACTACTACCTCCTAAATGCCTACTGTCACATTAGTCTAGTCCAAATCATTCCCCCTGGTCAGTACTCAATCTCCTCCCTTCTTCCCCTATTGTATTGCTAGTTGTTGTGGGGGGCTTAGGTGACCTTAAGTAATTTTGCATGGTCTTTTCTTCTCCCCCTTTCCATCTTCTCTTCATCATCCCCATCTTCTATCCACTTCGTGTCAGTCATGAACAGGCATGGGCATGGTGTTCCCTTGGTTAATTGTCTAGTCCTTACCCCTCATGGGGACCTTTTCCTCTCCCCATTTATTTCAGGCTCACCATGGCCAATAATGAAGTTTTACTGAATGTTTTACCCTTATTAGGGGCATTAAGGCTTTCCCCATCAGCAACTAGCCTATCTAAATTTGATTTCATTGGTTTCCCAACCCCTGCCTCTCCTTTGACCACGGCTCCTACTGATACTAATATCCCCTCCTCGACATTTGCTGTCAACTCTATCCATTCCGAATCATCCACCCGGGTCATTACTCAACCTTCAGAATACACCCTTTCACCTTTCCCAACATATTCCACTCCATCTTCTACTGCACACACTGTCTACTCCCACCCCCTTATTACTACTGTTCATCCTAATTGTCCTCCCACTAATATTACCTCTCTCCATACCACCCTATCTTCCTCCTGTCCTCGGTTTTCCACTGCTTCCACCTCTGCAAACCTTCCGAGTATCCTTTTTGGCCCAGCCAAGTGGGATCAAATCTTTGTGATTCCCCCTACAGCCCTAATATTGACAATACCCTTCTCTTCCAACAATGGCTCCAAAACCAAGTAGGCCAACCAATCCATTTCTACTACCTCTCTCACCCAGTCATTTCCAATCTAAATCCAGATACTCCAATCTCTACCACTTCCCCGGTGCCTACCCCTCCCACTCCCCACTCTACCTGTCGCACCAGACAACCTTAATGCTCCACTCTATCTTTTACCACATCCTCTCCGACACCCACCTCTCCCTCTGCTCCTCGGACATCTATTCCCTCTTCTCCTTTGTTTCTCAAACCTCCCCATCCAACTCCCCTCCAGAAACTCTTGAAGACATCCAAAAGTTCATAAACAAGACTCAGGAGAATGATCTACTCCCTCATCCACCCTCTTATTCCTTTTTGAGACAGTCCCCATGATCCTTACCACCCACACTTAGATGCTCACCTGACACCCTTCAGTTACAACAATGTCCTTCTGTGGATCTCTCCCCTTCTGACATTCTTCCGGATACTTCACCACCGTCCCGATTCCTTATGTCATTCTCAGGATTATTCTCCTACTTTCACAACTATCATTTCTTACCATATTACTATTTGATGTTTCATAATAGCTCTTTTGCAGTTTTCCCATACAGTGTTACTCTCCCTTCCTTCGACACATACTTTAATTTGATCTGATCACCCTATACCTTTAACTACATCCTTTTACTAATCCCTACTGTATTCCATATTCTATCATACTGCGATCTACAACCTTTGACATCTAACACATCTTCTGATCAATTAACTCATTTCCACCCTTTTCGCCAAAATACTTTACCATAGTGCTATATGGCCTTTGATATCTAGCACATTTATTTCTGCAAACCATTAACCACCCTCCTTTATTACTGCTCTACTGCCTTATTGTTCACCTCTCCACAAGACTTTCTCACTCAACACTACTCCCTCTTCCACAGGTACCCGTCCATCTCTACCCCCCACCAATAGAAACATCTTGAATACTCTGTTTAGTCCATGCAAATGGGATAAATTTTCCGTAATGCTCCACAGCCCCTTACTTTGATAACACTCTCCTCTTTCAGCAATGCCTCCGAAAACAAGTTCGCAGTTTCTTTCCACAGCCGCCTCGATTATTCCCGCGTTGTCACAGTTACAGCCGAATACCAAGCCATAGCACTCCCAAGCTTAACTGACAAAACCAGCAAACCCATTCCTGCCCAACATCATCCCTCCCTTAATTTGTACAGGAATTGTCTCCATCTCCCCCGACAAACTGCCCTGTCTACGACAAGGATTGGTCAGATTGTGGAGAAGACTCACCTGCCTCATGGACTATGATGAAGTATTGGTACATTGCTACATCATTCCCCCTAAAGGTGTCGTAAGTCCTATCAATATTGCCAAGGTCACATTCCGTAGACATAACATCCCCTTTAATGGCGGAGAGTCCTTCCCTCTCCGATCATACCGACCTCCCCCGAGTTGCCCTTGTCAGAAAGCAAAGTGCTGACTTCCTCCCAGCGCAGGCTTTGAGGGCAACACAACTGGGAACTGGATCCAGAGACGTGCTAGGCCTCCGCCCTCTAAGAAAAAGAAAAAGAAAAAAAAAAAAAAAAAAAACGATACAGGTTAAACAAAACAACTACAAATATTACTATTATTAACTTGTGATAGCACGCCCAGAAGTGGTTTCAGACCAGTTACCCGTCAATACCTCAGTAAATAATTTGATAATTTAAACTTTTATCTATAATATAAACATTGATAAGTTTACGTTAATGCAATTCATAAGGTAGTGTGCTCTGATATGAGTTTATCGATGCATTTATTATAGATGAAAGCTTATATTACCAAAACCTTTAATGAACGTAGATGATCATGATCAGAATTTAAAAGACATGGGCTTATTAGCTCTGCTATTATGAATAGTATCACTTTACAATTAATGCAACAAGACAGTTATTTCGCAAGGAGAGTATTTCTTTGCTATAAATTTTATATACATTTTTACAAATGCATGAGCATACGAATATTATTTTTACTCATTACAATCCTCTTAAAAAAAAAAAAAAAAAAAAATGTTGTCTTCATTATTATTATTCAATTTTTTAATTTGTTTATTTTAGAAGAAAAGTGACATTGGTTGTTCCTAATGATACTCGACTTTACACACACACACACACACACACACACACACACACACAAACACACACACACACACACACACACACACACACACACACACACACACACACACACACACACACACATACCAACGTAAAAGCTTCATCCTTCAAATAGCTGGTTGAGCTCACACTTCCTTTGAATTGTTTAGGGAAAGTTTATAATCTCGACAAAATTATTCACTGACTTATATGATAGCCCAGAATACTTTTGATATTCATTTCATTATATATTTACGTATATACCTAGTAAGTAAAAGCAGCAACAAAATTAAAACTTAACAGCCAAAAATCATAAATGCAGATTATTTTTTTTTTTTTCAATAAATATTGGGGTAGATTTCTCAGAAAAAATAATTAGCAAGCTGTTCTTTCTGAATAAAATTAGACTAATCCAATTTCCGTCTATCAATAAACAAAGATAACAAAAATGAGAAAGGGGCAGAAATAGCCTAGGGGAAAAACAATGGATATTACTAGTAATGCTGTACAATAATAGAGATAAATTATGAATGCAATATTACACGGTAAGAGACTGTTGTATACAGATGTATTGTCAATGAAACTCGATATAGATGAATTTAGAAATATGAAGTTAATATGAAATTAATTTTATTACACAGAAACATGGGGTCAGTTTTATTTTTTTCGATAATTACGGGATTCCTCCATGCACATTTCATTCTCAGAAGCTGGTGATTCATAATTTATTTTTAATTTTTAACCATAATTCAAAATTCATAGGTCTGCCGAACAAGCCGAGCTATGAGGGAAAGGTACAACTTGCTCTACTTAGAGGAAAAATATAGTGAGTTTAATAAAATTGTAGAGCCATCTATGTGTAATTACAATAAATAAACTTGTATTACATTGGGCATGGCATGTTAAGTTGTCCTCGTCGAGCCGCCAGGTATTTCTGAATTTTATGAATAATTATTCATCTTTTTTTTTCTCTTATATTAACGGACCGGATCAACCAAGTTATAATCGAAAAGATATTTAAATACTCAAACACACACACCTATTTTATGATATATATATATTATATAATATACAAGTATGTATATATATACATATATACATATATATGTATATATATATATACATATACATGTGTATATGTATATATACCTATATGTTTATATGTATTTATACATATGTATATATAAATATATGTACATATATGTATGTGTATATCTATACGTATAAATACATACATATATATACTCATATGACCCATCTTTTATTTTTCTTCTCTTTATATCCAGGTTTCCCAACCTTTAGATTCTTGCCTGGGATCTCTCTTTCGCAAAAGAATAATTACTAGAAATAATTAAAAAAAAAAAAAAAATCGGTCATTACCGCTTCATTCGTCCCAATTATTCAATTTACTCCAAACATTTTCTAGATGGAACCTTACAACCAGAAGGGACTTGGATTGGTGTGCATGGTTTTTAAATTTCGATCTATTTTTCTTACAACTTTTCCTGCAAATGTGTGTGTGTGTGTGTGTGTGTGTAGTGTGTGTGTGTGTGTGTGTGTGTGTGTGTGTGTGTGTGTGTGTGTGTGTGTGTGTGTGTGTGTGTGTGTGTGTGTGTGTGTGTGTGTGTGTGTGTGTGTGTGTGTGTGTGTGTGTGTGTGTGTGTGTGTGTGTGTGTGTGTGTGTGTGTGTGTGTGTGTGTGTGTGTTGCAGTACACACACATACATACATAGACACACACACATGCACATAATATATATATATATATATATATATATATATATATGTGCATATATGTATATATGTATATATGTATATATGTATATATGTATATCGCACACATCCATACATATATGTGTGGGTGGATGTGTCTATGTATGTGTACATTTATATTTATACAGTTATATGAAACACACACACACACACACACACACACACACACACACACACACACACACACACACACACGCAGACACACACACACACACACACACACACACACACACACACACACACACATGTATATATATTGTGTATATATACATATATAGGGATATATGATAGAAGTACCCTTAATGCAAAAGCTATATTTCGGAGATGGTGTATTGTGAATTTTTCTACCATAGTATCAACACGGTAGAGTTTTAACATTCATGTATACATATGTATATACATATATGTAAAGGAATATATATACACAATTATATACATATATATGTGTGCGACTATATTTAGATTAGGCGAGTATATGCGAGCGAGCGTTCAAGCACGCGTATGTATGTACGTATGTGTGTGTGTATGTGCGTGCAACAGACTTCCATTGTATCCGCCCGCAGCCTGCAAAAGATTTCCACACAGCCCAGCCAAGACATCCTGTAACTTTTAGGAAGGAGTGCTTTGTTATACAATTCAACATTTTTTTTTTTTTAAGGAATCCATTGAAATACACAAACAAGTTCACCAACAAAGCGCAATTGTTCGTAAATCTGTCATTTGGCTGAGCGTAAAAACGGCGTAAACTACGTAGCAATGACCAATTTGAAGTTGCTGACGACGGTAATCCTCTTGGGATTGTGTGTCACACCGTCAGGTATGTAAAATAACGTATAACTTGTTTGAGTAAATGACTTGTCACCCTCACCATGTGGCCTGTACGTTGAGATGTCCTTAGAACCTACTTCAGAATTCCTATAGATAAGTGGTTCCAAGTGCTCTCCTTCCTCAAGAACTGGTATTTCAAGGCATAGTTGGCACATATTGATAAATATCACAGAAACGATTTACACTTATCTTTAATCATTTATAATATAATTACCCCCCCCCCCCCCCATCGAGCTCGCTAATGTAGATGGAAGTATTCGAGAGACAACCATTAGGTGTTGAATGCAAACAGTTGAAGTAAATTATATAGCATAGACAGACCACAAAGGATGGTAATCATTGTTAATGAATAGTCTGCACACCTCAGAAAGTACATATTACTTCAGCCAACAACCTTGGTGGCACCTGGGAATCCTCAAATATTGTTTGAGCCAAAAACCTTCAAAAACAGTGGCAGATTTAGGGGGCGGGGCAACTGGGGGCAGTTGCCTCCCCCCCCCCCCTCCACTGCTCTGTAACTGGTCTGGTGCTCCCTGTTTGAAGTCTTCTATGAAATGACATTTGATATACTGATGGAAGAACCTCATGGCCTTCATCTTCTCAGATCATCCAAAAATGAAACATTCGGCATTTATCATTCTCACTGTCAACTCATTATAAAACAAATCATTATAAAACATAGAATGACAATCTTTCTCTGTTGAGGTAGTGGCAGGGTATAATAAGTAACCTGGCTAAAACTTTCCATAAACAATTTTCAAACCACTCAAAGTGAGCATGACCTATGGTGTAAACTAAACTGATTTCCTACAGCAACATAGCGATGGTACAATATCAATTAATTACTGAAGGTTTATAAGCACCCCCATTTATCAATTGTCCCCCCTTCAGAATAATTCTGGATCCACCCTGTTCCAAAACAGAACTATTTCCCTCCCCATCACCATGGATGGCATTTGTCATAAGAGATTTTATATTTAATTTTGGTTAATGTTACCAAGAGCGATGCACAAAGATAGAGGGAAATTAACACTGAACAGAGTTTTTGATATCTGTCTTCTGTAAATTTCATGAAATGCTAATAAAGGGAGGAATAGGGTGGATTACCCCCTATCTAGGGAATAAATATATGGAAGCGTTAGGTTTAGATTTGGGGTTCGCATGATACTGTGGTTTTGGGACTGTCTCTGGAGGTGCGTTGCTCTCGGTAACAAATAACTTGATTCCTAATGTTATTCTTTGCCTGCATAAATTATTTCATATACCAGTGAGTTTAGTTTTCCCTTCACTGTATGAGTGTCCTCAGATTTCCCCAATTTTTTATACCAATTTTTTATGTATTGAAATTACCCTAAGGGTAAATCAGAAAGTAGAGGTAGGCCACAGTTTAGAAATACCATACAGATGTGTGTGTGTGTGTGTGTAAATATTATTATATATTATATATATACATACATGTATATTTATTTATTTATTCACCTATCTAAATACATATATTATGTATGTATTTGATATTGCTTACTCCAAATGATATACATATGTGTGTGTGTGTATGTGTGTAAATATATATATATATATATATATATATATATATATATTGTGTGTGTGTATGTATATATATATATATATATATATATATATTTATATGTGTATGTATGTAAGTTTATATGTATAAGTATTAAAGTAAGTATATATATGTATGAATATGTGTTTTTTATGTAAATATAATTCATATGTGTATATGTATAAATATGTATACATATATGTATATCTGAATGAATGTTTGTATACACAAACACACACATATATATGTATGTACATATATATGATATATATATATATATATATATATATATTTATACACATGCACACACAGACACATATGTATGTATATATATACATACTTATATTTGTATATATGTGTATATGTATGTATATATAATATGTATAGTATGTGTATGCATATATATGTATATATTGTATGTGTGTATGTATATATATGTATATATTTATATATATATATTATATATATATACTAATGTACATATATACACATATATATAATATATATATGTATATATATAATATATATATGTATATATATAATATATATATGTATATATATAATATATATATATATGTATATATATAATATATATATAGTGTTTGTGTGTATGTGTGTTTGAGTGTGTGTATGTACATTTATGTATGTATAAAGGAGTAAGAAAATCACATGCTATAGGGTTTGACTTTCCTATTCCAAAAAGTTTATTCTTGTTTTCAGAAACAATAATTGGTCAGAAATGCTCAACAAAATATGACTGTGCATCAAGAATATTGATCTCAGAAAATTGCACAGATGGTTTTTGTGCTTGTTCCCGCACAGCCCGTTTACGCTATGAAGAATATTCCCTCGCTCCTGAGTGTAGCTCCCTATTGGACCGTAAGTTCTGATCCATTTCTTATCCTTTGCTGTACAATGATTTATGTTAATGTGACAAAGAGAATTATAGATTTCCTTTTGATTGGTTTTGATTATTTATTATTTGTTAAAAGCTGAAGACACATTGTGCTTATGGAAAATAAGGCTTAGAATCTGCTAATTCTCTCTCTCTCTCTCTCTCTCTCCTTTCTCTCTCTTCTCTTTTTCTCTCTCGCTGTGCTGTGTGGTGCAAGTGGTAGAAATCTCGTCTGGCTAACTTACAGACCAGTGTTTAAATCCCATAGTTATCAGTGGATGGTAACCCTGTTCATAGATACATAGTTAGACATATAGATACATAGATAGAGATATAGATACATAGTTAGAGATATAGATACATAGATAGAGATATAGATACATTGATATAGATAGATACAGGTAGATAGATTGTATTATATGATATATAATATATAGTATATGGTGTATATATAATATTTAACATGTAAACACAAAGACACACTATTATTTATGTGTATGTTAATATGAACACACACAAACACACACAAAGGTGCATATTTGCTTGTAATATGTTATTCTTTATATTTTACAGTAAAGACAAGGTACTGTAAAAGATCACCGGAAAAATGTCCACCAAATAGCATGTGTTCAAGCAGAGAAGGATGTCGCTGCAATGATGGGTATGAGTTTGTTGGCAGTAATTGCATAAAAGGTGAGGATGATAATAAGTTATTGAGACATTGTTAAAATTCAAGTAAAGTAAACATTTTATTTTGTTGGTCAATTTCAAATTTAGGGAAAAGAGAACTTGATGACTTCGTTAATACTTTCATGGCAACATACTAACGACTGCATTTTCTCAATTCACATGAAAATGAATGATTTCACATACTGTAAAATAATACACAGATAATAATCAATGAATCAGATATATATATACTTGTACTAATCATATTTTTTATCTTATCTTATTAATTTGGTCTGCATGTAAGTATTGGAATCATTTATTAAGCCTTCATGAATTGGTCTTGAAAAGATATAAGAATGATTATCTTCACAGTAATGAGATGCATTTGACTGGTTTTCATTAAATCTTTGTCTTCAGTTATAAATCAAATTTAGGAAGCAACTGCTAGTTTATTGTGTGAAACTTATAAATTTGAGGCAATATAAAACTTAATATGAAATTATATCAAGTAAATTTGTATGTAAAACTAAAAACAAAGTTGTCAATAGTAAATTGAATAAAAATAACGTGATTGCTCTATATGTCAACTTCTAAATGAGGCATCCATACAAGAAAATACTTAATCTATCACTTTATTTTTTTCTTCTATGGCTTAAATTAGTATGTAATGACCATCTTTGTTGATTACATTCTGCAGCAGTGTACCAGAAAGTCATGGAGCCCTGCTATATACGGAATGGTTTAGCATATGTCTGTGACCATAAGCAACATAGCTTTTGTGGAGAAAAGAAATGTGTGTGCTTTGAGTAAGTTCACTTTTCTTTATTGTTATTAATATCTATCTATATCTCTAGCTGTATATATTTGCCTGTCTCAGTCTAATCTAATTAATTAATCTAATCTATATATCAATCTACCTGTCTCTCTATGTCTATATTTCTATATATATGTAAATATCTATATATGTATATGTATATGTATGTGTGTATGTATATATATATATTATATATATTATATTTATAAATATATATACACATATATATACACACACATATGTATTATATATATATAAATATATTATATGACATTATATATGTATATGTTTATATATATATATATATATATATATATATATATATATATGTATTCCTTATCATCATTGTCAAGGAGGGCTAACACTGGCAGGGATATATGGTTGCACCCACCCTTTTCTTCCAGCCACAAGGGTCTCCCGTGGTGAGTCTCCAGGCAGGCCCTCAGCCCATCTCTAACTCCTCATGACAGGTCTCGCCGAGCTGCCCAAGCCATGACTTCCTAGGTCATCCCATGGGCCTCCTCCACCCAGGATTGTCTCACAGAAAGACAACCAGATGGAGAGGGTCATCCACAGGTAAATGAGCTAGGTGCCCACATAGCCTGAGTTGGTGATCCTGGATTATGCAAGTAACAGGTCCCATGTCAGTTTCACGGTGTAGCCATTGGTTGGACACATGGTCCTGCCAACTGTACCCATGATCCTGAAAAGAGACTTGCTACAAAAGGCATCAAGATGAGACTCCAAGGCTCCAGATTTCACTTCCATAGATTAAAACTGGTAGTATCAAGGCCTTGAAGACACATAGCTTGGTCCTTCTGCATAGCTAACGACATCTCAAAATGCTCTTGTGGATCAAGTTCATGGTTCCTGCTGCAAGACCAGTCCGTCTACTGACTTTTTGGTCTGACAGCCCAGAGATATGGACTACGCTATCAAGGTATGCAAAGCTCTCTGTGACTTCAATGTTCTCACCGCAAGCATGGATCTACTAAATGGATCTCCCTAACAGGCCCCCAAAATCCTGAATCTTGGTCTTGGTCCAGGAAACCTCTAGGCCCAAGGGCTTTGCCTAATTGCTAAATGCATCAAGAACCACCACCAGTGACTCCAGAGACTCAAACAGCAACATCAATGGCAAAGTCAAGGTCAGAGACCTTGATATTGCCCAGTGTTGCTCCACACTGACTTTAGATAATAGCTCTGCCCATTATCCAGTTCATGTAGGTGTTGAAAAGTGTTGGTGCAAGGACACAGCCTTGCACCAACACTTTTCAACACCTACATCGCCAGGCCCACACCACACTTTACAGCACTTTCAGTACCGGTATATGGTTTGATATTAGGCCAATAATCTCTGTTGGAATTCCCTTAGGTCTTAGAATCATCCATAGCGATTCTTGATGCACTTAATCAAACATCTTGAGGTCAATGTAGGCTCCAAGCAACCCACGACTGAACTCACAACTGTTCCACAATTACTATAAGTGCTAGGATATGGTCTATTGTGGACTTGGCAGAAGTGAATCCAGACTGCTCCAGTCTCTGGTGCCTTAGTAGGTGGGCACAGATCCGTTTCAGAAGAATGTGGGCGATAACCTTGCCCGGTATACTGAACAATGTATTGCCATGGTAGTTGCTACAGTCCCAATGATCCCCTTTCCCCTTCCAAAGAGGGATGATCATGCCCCTCAACAGGTCCACGGGAATGGAACATGACTGCCAGATAACAGTCAAGATTGCATGCAAACCCCGTGCCATAGGTTCACTCCAAGCCTTTAGCATTTCAGCAGGGATATCAATTATGCCTAAAGCTTTCCCACTCTTCAGTTTAGAAATTGCCATCGTAACCTCAGTTAGGGTAGGAGGTTCCTTGCTGATGTGGGGCTGACCTAGCAAAGTCCCGGAGAAGGAGGTTGTTCTCACTGCTGGGATCAGCTCCCGCATCATGGGGACTGCATTGAAGTCACCCAGAACAATGGCAATGTCTCGCCAGGGGCAATTGTTTGCCACAGAGGTGAGTTTGGCATAGAACACTTCTTTCACCTTGAGTTTGCAAACAGCAATAGGAAGTACTCAGCAACAAGATACATGAAGCCAAAAGCATGCTCCAATCTCAATACCAGAAAAATGCTCATCAAGCAGTGTTACTTCAACTATCGAGGGTTGAAGTCGGCTGGAGATGGCCATGGCTACTCCCTGGAGGTGATGATCATCACCACGGCCCAACCAGTAGTAGGTGTACCCACTGTGGGGCTGGTAAGTTATCTGGGGGAGGAGGGGGGGCAAGGCCAACCTCCCCCGAGAAGCCCATTAACCCCAGGGTAGCTGAGGGCCAGGAGTTGCTATGGAGCCAGGGTGTGTCCACATGCCGGTGGGCAGGGCCTCCTGCTGCTCTGAGATCCCCCACAGTTTAGCCTGGGACCACAAGGTTACCAGTTTCCATGGGTGGCCACAAGGAGGCAATGCAGAAGTCTCGAAGATGGAGAGGCTATGAACTGGCAGAGGAGGCTTATGCAAACCTGCTCCCTTTTTCACACTAGGCTAGCCAGCGGTGGCAACAAGGCATGCAAGCACACTATATAGGCTACCACACCCTGAGCATGAAGCACCCACCTATATGTATTATATGACATATACATTATATGCATTATCTACATATATATATATATATGTATATTATATTATATATATTCTATATATTCATATATATATATTATATATATTACATATATATATTATTATATATATTATATACATTTATTATTATATTATTTATTACTATATTATTATATCTGTATATTTTATTTTATATATATTATTGTCTATTATTATATTTTATTATATATACTATTGTATATTATTATATTTTATTATATTTTATTATATATATTATTGTATATGTATTATAGTATATGTATTATTGTATAGATATCATTGTGTATATATATTATTGTGTATATATTATTCTGTATATATTATTGTATATGTATTATTGTTTACATATTGTATATATATTATTGTCTATGTATTATTGTACATGTATTACTGTACATGTATTATTGTATATATATCATTATATATATATATATATATTATATATCATTATATATCGTTATATATATTTCTTTATATATATATTATATATATTATATATATCATTATATATATTATTATATTTATATAATTATGTATGTTATTATATTTATATTCTATATATATCATTTAAATAATTATATATATCATTATATATGTATTATATATATCATTATTTATATATTATATATGTATCATTATATATATATATATATCATTATATGTCATTATATATATGTTTCATTATATATATATCATTGTATATATATCATTATATATATCATTATATATATATCATTATATATATGTATTATGTATATTATATTTTGTATATGTATTATGTATATTATATTATATATTATTATGTATTATTATATACATGTATTATTATGTATATATTATTATATATTATTTTGTATATATGTATATATTATATATATGTATTATTATATATATATATATATATATATATATAGTATAAATATATGATATATATATATTGTTATCATTAGTATGTATATATATGTTCTATATATACATATATATAAATGTATAATATATATGATATGTATATAATATATTATATATATATTATATACATCTATGCTTATATTGCTATATATATTTATTATATATATATTATTATATATATTTTGTTATATATGTAATATTATTATTATTTATATATATATTATATATATATATATAATATATATGTATATATTACCTAACATGAATATATATATGTATATTATATGTATTATATATATTATATACATTATTGATTATATATATTATATATATTTTTTATTATATATATTGTATATATTATATATATCATATATATTATAGATATTATATAAATTATATATTTTATATATATATATATTTTATATATATATATATTATATATTATATATATTTTATATATAATATATACGGCAACTTGGCTCGATTCCCGCAGGATGACCCTGCCCACCAGGTTGTCTCTGCTCGAGACAGCCCTGAGGAAGCCGTGGCTTGGGCAGATTGATCAAACCTGTTGTGAGGAGCTAGAGATGGGCTGGGCCCCTGCCTGGCGGCTCACCATGAGAGACCCTCGTAGGTGGAGGTGAAACATGGATGCAGCTATGTGCCCCCGCCGGCATTAGCTCTTAAATGCTGATGATATTATATATATAAATTATATATATTACATGTATTATATATGTTTTATATAAATATATATATTATATATATGTAATATATATTATATATATTACATATATATTATATATATTACATATATATTATATATATATTACATATATATTATATATATATAATATATATATACTATATATAAATAGTATTATATTTATAGTATTATATATATATTATATATAAATATAGTATTATTATATATATTAGATTATATTTTCATCAGAAATACATGTATATCTGATGAAGATATAATCGAAACCGGTCAAATACATCTCTTGTATTGTGAAGATATTCACTCTCTTTCATACCTTTTCTACATATGTATATATGTATATATGTATATATATTTGAATATTTATTTATATAGCTAGATAGATAGATGTTTAAAAAAGATAATTTGTCTTTTCTTTAGTTTCCTTTTATATATATACATTATATACTGAAAAAATGCAGAATGAGTTTTCAAGAAACTGTAATTTTAGGATACATATAAGTAGAGCAAAAAATTTGTGGGATCTAATAGTTAATGATGACAAGTTTTAAGTGTTCAGATTGTTTTTCTTGTCTTTCCAGTGCTTTTCTCCCTAATATAACCAGTGGGCGGTGTGAACCTGAAGCCGATTTCCTGCGTGCCAGTAACCTTGAAAGTGCGTTATCTTTATAGCCAATACCCATTTCTTTTAGATAGTTTGCCTTGAAGTATGACTATGATTTTTTTTTTTTTTTTTTTTTATTGAACTAAAATATTTTTGTAACAGTTTGGTATGTCATAATTGCTTGTTCATTAGTTTTTGTTTTGATTATTTTTCTTTAAAAAAAAAAATAAATCAGTCTGTTTTTCACAGAGTATATTGTCCTACATGGTGAATACTGCAAGTCGAAATCTCATTGTATTGAAGGCTTGGAGTGTTCTAAATATGCGTGCTCCTGTCCCAGGTAAGAATGGCGTATCTATAGATCATAAACCAATTTACTGCAGCAGTTGTTTTGGTGGATCTGTGGTCAATCTGTTTCTAGATACATTTGCTTAGACAATTAATTTGTATATAGAGAAGATATATAAAATTAGTGAGTATAAGACATTTACACAAACACAAACTCATCTCTCTCTCTCTCCGTCTTCTTATCTGTATGTCTAGCTTGCTAGCTATATAGCTATTTACACTGCTGGTGGTGGCGGAAGGCAACAATCTTCCAAACACCTGTCTCACCAATTGAGGTGATTAATGCAGTAGAAAATGGTACTGAAGGGGATACTGACTAAAAATAAATATTAATGGGATATCCTTTACTTTTCTGGATCATTTGAAGCAATTTTGGAAAGGAATCAGCTCTGTGTTGTAGCTATTGGGGCTTGATATTATCCTAAATGGCCTGAATGGTCATTTGAAGGCATAGAATGGAGGATGTATCCCTGTCCTTTAAATGGTGTTTGGTGTGTGTCCTGAGGTTCTCTACAGGATTTATATCTAGAGAGTTTCCAGGCCAAGGTTTTAACAATCTTACATTACAAATTTAAAACCAGTTTACTACTAATTATGTGGTTTGACATGGTGCCCCATCCTGCATGTGAACATCTCATTTTGTCAGACAGCCTTCAAGTTTGTCCAGGTTACTTTCAAAATAGCTGCACAGGTTTATACAAATGTTTTTGAGTTGTATCATTAATTTTCCAATCCCATAACATGAAAAACAACCCCAAACCATGAGTGAGGCAGGGTGTATAACCTTGTAGCTTAAGTTGCAAGGGTCAGTGGGGTCACTGCCAGGATGGCAATACACTCTCACTCTCTGACTGTCAGTCTCCTAAAAGCTTGGCTTATCTGACCACAATTTCCCCCACTCACCAAGTCCCCAATCTTTGTATTGGGATACAAAAGCCAGTCTTTTAACCCGCAAAATGCATATTAGCCATGATTTATGTACAGATTTGCAACACAGTACCCTTGTTATTTTTTCAAATATTCTCTTACTGTTTGTTCAGCTCCTGCTAGCAATTACGGGTTCCTTTCCTTATTTTCCTGGCTTGTGATGCGAGGTTGGGCCTCTACCTGCCTGCCAATAATATCTAAAGTCCTCTGGCTTACTTTCCCCATATGTTCTGCAGGCTTGTGTGGGGGTGGGAGGATGAGGGATCCAATAGCGCGATAATTTTTGGTCCAGCGTTGAATACTTTGGGGTGACAGAGAGGGATGATATTTTTTTGTTATATTTGTTCTCTTTAACCATCACACATATAGCTGCAGTTTGAGTTTCACTCTGCATGTTTCTTGGCTCAATATTAGAAAGAAATGAAGCGGAAGTGAGAATGGCTAGCAGTGAAAATGAGGCACATATTACGGTAATGGGTGTATCCTACAGGAAGGCAGCCAACCCAGTAGGATTGAGAGATACCACTATTTCTCTGATTTTCGCAAATGAAAAGTAAACACGAGTGGTAGACTGAAATTCGCAGTAGCTGATGGTGTGCTGATTTTCGCACTTTCCGCCACCACCAGCAGTGTATATACATACCTATGTGTGTATGTGTTATGAAGTAACACATACAGCCACACAGGTACAGTCTGATTCAAAACATGTTTTTTTTTTTCTTTTACCTTCAGCCCCTGCATTTACAAGAAGGGAATGGAGGTATGTGACTGTGGCGCATCGGGATCAACAGGACCTTTAATTGTTGGTATCCTGGGTGGTTTGTTAATCATTGCATTTTGGAGCTGGACAATAAGGAATACTTGGAGGAGGTGAGCATGTGTGTATATATAAATATAAATATATAAATATATGTAATATATATGATATATAGAATTTATATATATACAATATATATATATATAATATATATATAATATATATATTGTGTATATATGTACCTATATGTATAGATAAGTATATGTGTATATATGCATATATAAATATATGTAATATATATGATATGTATAATTTATATATATACAATATATATATATATAGTATATATATAATATATATATTGTGTATATATGTATATATATGTATATATGTTATGTATGTATATATATGTATATGTTTTGTATGTATATATATGTATGTATTTATGTACATATGTGTATTTATATATGTATGTATATATATGTATATATGTTTATGTATATATACATATATATGTATATATATGCATGTATGTATGTTTTTTTTTTATCAGTTCCCTTTTTTACAGGATTAATATATTGTTATTTTTATTGTTACTGTTAACATTCTTATTATTATTAATGCCTAAAGCACGCCATATTTGAAGTGGTAATGGGGTTGTCAATGACAAGTTGTTGCTGATTAGCTAGCTATTCCTCTTCAATAAGTAAGTTTGGTTTTACTTAGTAGCTGGGCTGGCAGCAAGACTCCATCATTTTGTTAGGTCTATAACCCACAACTTTTTTTAAAAACTTGCTGCTTCCAAGAATGTTCATTTTTAACCCCTTGCCGACGGATACGACGGGTAGACACGTGCTTTGCCCACTGTTAGTACTTGTTTGATTGTTTATACACATAGATGGCTATACTTGTACTAAGTTACCAATGAGCCAGTTAGGAGTACTGCCCGTCTCGCACGTTCACCCTTTTCTTTGATTTTCGAAATATTTTACATTATCTTATTTTGCTGTTACTAATATTAAAAAACATTATAATAATTATAATGTTTATAATAAAAATAACATCATCGATATCCATAGCACTAGTAAAAAATACGTTTTTCCCGCCAATTCAAATCACGTATGGTCACAAGGTCTATTAATTGACTCCTTTGTGGCTAAGCACTAGCAGAGCCATCTATGAGCAGACATTTCACAAAAAATATAGAAAATGGGCACAGCATTTTCCCCATTTTTTGTTCATTTTCCCCGACGGCATTGGGTTAATTTCTACTAGGTTTTGAATCAATTTATATATCAAAAACACTAAGGGTTTCTAAATTATTTATTCATAGACACACAAAAAAGCAGGCATACCAGGATGATGCACCAGCACCTCCATCTGTCCAACGAAGTACAGCTTCATATCCTCTTGCTCCGGTTACATCCTCTGTACCAGCTGCCCCACTTTTGTCACAGGAAGAAGAGCACACTGGGGTTACTCCAGATGAAACAGACTTTGGAAAAATACCAGCAGAATCTTATCCACTGGCACCACCCGCACAACCTTTAGGTTTTCAGAGCCCTGCCAACTCTCAGTACCCATCA
The DNA here is from genome assembly GCF_019202785.1 of Penaeus chinensis. Taxonomy (NCBI): domain Eukaryota; kingdom Metazoa; phylum Arthropoda; class Malacostraca; order Decapoda; family Penaeidae; genus Penaeus; species Penaeus chinensis. The sequence continues at coordinate 38,263,594 of NC_061820.1, read as the reverse complement.
TCACAGGGTTTTCCTTCTAATGCATATAATGATGCCTACTTACCTAATGTTTCTGGAGATCCCTCAGCCCCATTGTGTCCTCCCATTCTCCCACCACCATATTCAGCCACTACATATAATCCACCATATGCACCTTCATCCTCACCTCCTCCATATCCTGCTGACATGCCTTCACATCCTCCCCCATCCATGCCTCCTCCATACCCTTCATCATCATCTTCGGCCCCATATCCTCTTAATCTATAAATGACACCACAGCTTGTTTCATAGTTCTTTAAGTGAAGTGAAAATTAATTTTTAAGCACAATGGCAACATGACACTAAATCACATATCCCTCTATATCGGAAGAACCATTTACAAGAACTAGGAATGACAGAGTTGGGTTTTTTCTTCTTATTCTGTCGTCTTTCATGTTTTGGGGACTATTTTTTTTTTTACTTGCTTCTAAATCATGCATTTCCTAATAAACTATTTGAAGTAATTGTCTTAAAATAAAATTTTCCAGTGAATTACAGAACAGACTATAGAATATAGGTATTTCTAGAGTTTGGATATGAGGTAAGTGCTTGAGGAATTACTATACAAGCCAAACAGAAATAGGTGCAAGTTCTATGAAGAAGATAACTTCCAAATGTATGAATTTCAGTGATATTTTGATTTTCATATCAGAACTGGAAAAAAAACTGCATCTTTGTCATTTCAACCCTTAAGTCTGAATTGATTGTTTTGTTTTTTTGTTGTGTTAGATCATACTTGGCTGTAGTCAAGGCAGCTCTGGCCCTGTCTTGAGATATATTCAAGCTGAAATATGGTATCACATATAATAAATAAAGATAATGGCTGCTTCATTATATTGCTGTCCTTTGAACTTAAATATGAAAGGGCAAAAATAGATGAAATGTCAGTAGAACTGATACTTGATATTTGTGATAATTGCAGCAGTACATAATCAGCAGGTGAATATTGTGTTGGGTTTGGAAGAGAAGTGGAATGACTAGGCTAATATAAATTCATCATGGTTATCAGACACTGTTATATATATGTGACAAACATATGCAAGACCAGTCAATCTATAGGTTAATTGCCTTAAGTGTGGCTTGATTAAGTATTATCAAAGTTCATATAATCTTAGGAAAGAAAAAGTGTCATCACCCTGGATTCTGGAGTACTCCAATGTGCCAAGTCTGTTCTTTATTGTAATCATCTCACACTTAATACTTATTTTACATGATTAGTATTTTTTAAAGATAAAGGATAGGATTTATTTATATATATATTTATTTATGTATTTATAAAAAAAAAGCTGCTGTCAACACTAATTTTTATTCCAAAGAGCTGTCTTTAGAAATTTATCCTGTCACATACATGCCCAGTCTATTGTGGTTTTATTATCTAAATTCTATTCACTCACAGATGGCAACAGATGTGCTTATTCAACAAAAAGTCTAGGCCTACCAGATCTCATTTGCTGAAAATAATATTAGAGAGGAAATACAATAAATTTAAGGAATTACCAGGTGAGGCCTACTAATTAACTCCTTGGTGGCTAAGCTCTTGTGGAGTTGTGTTTGTGTAAATAAAATTCACTAGATAAAACTGCAATGGAGGATGCATGTACCAGACACCAATGAGTTAATATACAAAAATTGGTTTTGCGATTATAGGTTGAGTATTAGTGTCCATGCTGGAAACTGACAGTGAAGTAAAAAATCTGTGTAATAATATTTATTCTTTAATAAAGACAAACCTGCATGTACTGATGAGTCTGAGATGGAGAAAAAAAAGAGTTTATTGTATGTTTTATATAATATATTAGTATTAGTGAAACTGTAAAGCTGTGTAAAAGGCTTCTTATTCGTTAGGGCAGTAGCTGATGTCACAGGAAAAGTAAATACACATCAATATAATAAATCAGTGTTTACATGTTTACATGTATACACTTACAGTTATACTCACAAACATTTGTAGTTAGTAACAGCAATCAGAAAATTATTTCTACTAGCATTCTATATCAAGTTTGAGGTCTGAACTGTCAAGCATGCTGTGCACTCACTTAGCAAACTCTATCCGACATGCTAGTGTGGTTGCCCATGTGGCTGAGGAAATGATTGTTATGTAGTCACAAAATACAGTAGTCACTATGTGGGTGGTAAGCCAATAGTTCATATCACCACAATATGTGCTTAATGCTCTGTACCTGGTGTCAAACCAGCTATTGGTTTCTGGTGGTTTATTTGTTTTGCATGTCAGTATTGTCACAAAAGTGGCTATTGACAGACTTACCACTCTTGCCCATCAGATTACCTGATAGTACTGACAGGGCTGAAGGAGGCATAATCTCTCTTTAGTATATACTTCTTTCATATACATAACTCATTGTGTGCTGAGTGCAACATTCCTGCAATTTTTCCTCTTTTGGAGAAATAAATGGAGATTGTAAAGTTTGACATGTATTTATGTGATGTATATACATGCTCATCCACAGGTATTACTGTACTTGGTTAGGTTGTAGAAGGCATTTTGTTTTACTTAGGAAATATATTCCTCAGTTTTTAGATCTCAAAAAGTATTTACAACTTTTATTATAACTTTAATTATTACTTTTATCAGGAAAAAGAAACCACAGGTGGTTGATCATCTTACTGACCTGGCATTGCCATTGAATGCATATATACCATTTTAAAATCAGGAGAACTAGGTAGAAAATGGTTCTCATATCACTGATTTGACCTTTTTAATATGCAGAAAGATTCTCGTTTAATGTAGATGGCCAGAGCATGTCCTATAAGAAGACAAGCCAGATGAAAATGACATATATGCCTTCAAAATCCCTTTTCACTGACAAGTACAATTCATTTCATGAGAACTCATTCGTCAAATATACCAATGCCTTGACTGGGTGTGCCTTCCAGTGCCAAGTTCAGGCTAGACCACAATTGATGATTGCAATATATTAATTTAGGCAAGAGTGGCTTTGTAAAACTAAGGTCTTTCAAGGCCTTACTCACAAACTGGAATCTGTGGCTTAAAATTAGGTCACTAATATTTTAAAGATGTATATTCATAATTTTACATTGGGTGTTTCTGAGCTACAGTGCTTCCATAGGTATTTCCTATAGTAGCTTAAGAATATTTTTACCCGTGAAGTGTGCAGGAAAATAAATTATATATTTTCTACATATTGTTTCTGTTGTGTTTTGTTATTCTTGTAAACTATTTTATTATGAGAGTTTTACATGAATACATTTACTCTGAATTTAAGTTGTTTTATTTCCTTATCCCCCAATCCCATGCCCATTTTTGCCATGGGCACTTTGGGAACAGAGACTGGGATTCAGTGCTTGGGATCACTCCTGTCTTGAGCCTCAGCCCTTGACTCAACTAATTTTGCATGGTCTTTTTCCCTTCTTTTCAATTCCCTCTCTTTTCCAACCCATTCTACTATCTACTTTCAAAGGTGTGAGACTTGTGTTAATAGGATGAAAGGCTGACTTTGTGCCAGTTATGAAAGGCCTGAAGGAGCCATGGGCACAGTATTCATGTTTAGTTGTCTAGCCCTTATCCCTAAATGGGACCTGTGGGGTGAACTGTTTCTCTTCCTAACATACTTAAGGCATACCATGGCCAGTAATGAATAATTTATACCACTATTAGGGGTAATGCATCTTAGCCCTTTATCAAATAGCCCTACCAATTCAAGTTCTGTGGGTTCCCCAACTCCAGGCTCTCATTTGAAAAGGACCCTGAACACTGCTACTACTACCTCCTCAATGCCTACTGCTACATTAGTTTCGTCCAAATCATCCCTCCAGGTTAATTCTCAATCTCCAGGAAGCATTTCTCCTCCCCCAACATCCTATACTTCATCTCAACCCCCACAACTTTCTTCAGCTACCCAATCCTCCCTTATCTCCCTAATGTTTTGCTCGTTGTTGTTGTGGGGTAGAGGGGGGGGGGGGCTGAGGAGACGGAGACTGGGGCCCAATTTATGGATCACCCCTACCTTGCATCTCAGCCCTCGCCTCAACTAATTTTGCATGGTCTTTTCTTCTCCCCCTTTCCTTCTCTTCTTCATCATCCCCTTCTGTCCACTTCCTAAAGTGTGAGAGTCGTACTGAAAGGATGAAAGGCTGGGTTTGTGTAAATCATGAACGGCCTCCGGGAGCAATGTGCACGGTATTCCCTTGGTTAATTGTCTAGCCCTTACCCCTCATGGGGACCCTTCTGATCCCCTTTTATTTCAGGCTCACCATGGCCAATAATGATGATGTTTCACCCTTATTATGGACATTAAGATTGCTTCTTCATCAACTAGCCTATCTAAATTTAATTTCATTAGTTTCCCAACCCCGACATCTCTTTTGACCACGGCTCCGACTGATACTAATACCTCCTCGATGTTTGCTGTTAACTCCATCCATTCCCACTCTGTTTAGTCCATCCAAATGGGATTGATTTTTCGTAATCCCCCCCATAGCCCTTTACTCTCATAACACACTTCCAGCAATGCCTCCAAAAACATGTAGACTAGTTTCCTTCCGCAGCCGCCTCGGTTATTCCCACGTCGTCACACAGTTACATTCGAATCCCAAAATATAGCATTATTGTCAACCCAAACTGACAAGTTGGCAAACCCATTCCTGCCCAACATCATCTCTCCCTCAGTATTTGTACCGGAACTTCTCCATCTCCCCGACAAACTGCCCTGTCTACGACAAGGATTGGTCAGATTGTGGAGAAGACTCACCTGCCTCATGGACTATGATGCAGTATTGGTACATTGCTACACCATTCCCCCTAGAGGCTGTCATAACTCCCATCAATATTGCCAATATTACATTCCGAAGACATGACATCCCTTTAATGTTTACATTGGCGGAGATTCCTTCTCTGTCCGATCATACCGACCTCCCCCGAGTTGCCCTTGTCAGAAGGCAAAATGCTGACTTCCTCCCAGCACAGGCTTTGAATGCAACACAGCCAAAAGCGGGAAATGGAACGTCTGATCCAGAGACGTGCCAGGCCGCACTCTGAAAAAAGGAAATTAACGATACGGCTTATACAAAACTACTACAACCACTATTATTATTATTAAGAATTGAGTTAGTGCGTCCAAAAGTGTTCTCAGATCAGTTACCCGCAAATAGCTTCAGTAAATATTTTTAATTATCCTTTCACCTATAACATAAACATCGATAAGTTCACGTTATAATGCACTTCAGTCATGAGGCAGTGTCCTTATCGATGCTTATAAAATAGACGGAAGTTCAAATTAAAACTTTTAATAAACGCATTTTCGGGGAATCATGGTAATTTTAAAAGAGAAACAAAAATGTTAATAATATCACAATCATCATTAGCAACAATAGTAATATAAATTAAAATAGTAATATAATATAATTATAATAATACGAGATGATAATAAAAATAGTAATAATGAAGTTATTAATTGTAGTAATATTACCATTATTATCATTCTCCTCGTCATCATTGTCATAATCACCCCCGCCCCCCCAATCCCTTGCTCGTTGTTGTCGCAGGGGGGGCTTAGGAGACGAAGACTGGAGCCCAATCTAGGGGACCACCCATACCTTGGACCTCAGCCTCTGCCTTAAGTAATTTTGCATGGTCTTTTCTCTTCCCCCTTTCCTTTCCTTCTCTTCTTCATCCTTCCCTTCTTCTGTCCACTTCCTAAAGTGTGAGAGTCGTGCTGAAAGGATGAAAGGCTGGCTTTGTATCAGTCATGAACAGTCCCCGGGATCATGTGCACGGTATTCCCTTGGTTAATTGTCTAGCCCTTACCCTTCATGGGGACCCTGAGGGGTAGACCGTTTCATCTCCCCATTTATTTCAGCTCGCCATGACCGATAATGATTTTACCCATATTTAGGGGCATTAAGGCTTGCCCCTTCATCAACTAGCCTATCTAAATTTAATTTCATTGGTTTCCCAACCCCTACCTCTCCTTTGACCACGGCTCCGACTGATACTATTACCCCCTCCTCGATATTTGCGGCCAACCCAATCCATTCCGAATCATCCACCCAGGTCATTACTCAACCTTCAAAATACACCCTTTCATCTCTCCCAACATATTCCACTCCATATGCTACTGCACAATCTTCTTCATTGTCTACCTCCCCCCTTATTACTACTCTTCATCCTTATTGTCCTCCTTCATACCACCCATCTTCCTCCCGCCCTCGTCCTTCTACTGCTTCCACCTCAACAAATCTTTTGAGTACCCTTTTTGGCTCAGCCAATTGGGATCAAATCTTTGCGATCCCCCTATAACCCCGTACTCTGACAATACCCTTCTCTTCCAACAATGTCTCCAAAAACAAGCAGGCAAGGACTTGTCAGACTGTGAAAACGACTTGCTCGCATGGTGCAGTTCAGTCCAGTGCTACACTATTCCTATCAGAGGCCAACGTAATTCCTACACCAATATTGCCAAGATGAACTTCGTTAGACATGACCTCCCCCATGAAGTTTATATTGGTGGAATGTCCTGCCCTGTCCGATCATATCGACCTCTTCCCTGTCAATGTCAGAAATGTTGGCGTTTTGGCCCAATGTCTATGTAAGTATACTTATATAGACCGATGCCTTCTATGTGCCCAGCCTGGTCATGATCGTTCAAATTTCTCTGCTCAGTCACGCACGTGCGCCAATTGTGGTGATTCCCATTATCTATTTTATAGGAGCTGCCCTGCCTACCCAACCGAATCTGAGGTAGCAGTTCTCAGATTCAAACTAGGCCTCACTTAACGTGAGGCCAGACAAGAAGTACGTCGACGAGGTTTTTCTTTTTTTACCTTTTCCAGAACTGTACTTCGCCCTTGTCGCAACAGCAATCTAAACGTTCCACTCTATCTTCTACCACATCATCTACACCCCCCTCCCCCTCTGCTCCTTGGACATCTATTTCCTCTTCTCCTCCACATAAGAAAACCTTAGTCTCTCAGATCCCCCCCCCCCCCAACTCCTCCCCAGAAACTCTTGAAGGCATCCAAAAGTTCATAAGCATGACTCAGGAGAATGATCCACTTCCTCATCTATCCTCTAATCCCTTTAGTCGTTCATCATTCAGAGCATCTGCCGATATCCATCTTCCTGCTCTTCTAGTTCCCCCTACTCCTCTTCCCCCCCCAAAAAAAAAAAAAAAAAAAAAAAAAAACTCTCCTCTCCTCCTCCATGTATATCACCATTCCCTGTTCCTAATAATTACGTCCCAAGGGCATGGACTTGGTTCTGCGAATATGAATAATATCAATTTACAACTAATGCAACAAGCCAGTTATTTGGCAAGGAGAGTATCTCTTTGATATATATATATATATATATATATATATATTGATAAATGCATATGCATACGAATAGTATATTTACTAATTGAAATCCCCCTCAATATATATATAATAAGTCACTGAGACTGTTGTCTTTATTATTATAATTATTATTATATTTTTTTATATTTGTTTATTTTAGAAGAAAAGTGACATTGGCTGTTCCTCATGACACTCGACTTCATATATATATATATATATATATAAAATATAATATATATATATATAATCATCCCTCAAATACCTGAGCTTGTTGAGCTCACACTTCCTTTGAATTGTTTAGGGAAAGTTTATAATTCCGACAAAATTATTCACCAATTTTTATGATAGCCCAGATTACGTTTAATATTAATCTCGTTATGGGTTTACGTACATACAAACACAGTAGGTAAAAGCAGCAACAAACTTCAAACATAACAGCCAAAAATCATGAATGCAGAGTCATGCTGTGTTTATTCTTCTTTTATAAATAAAGGGGTAGATTTCTCAGAAAAGATGCCATTTTGGGCATCGTATCAGAACCGAAAGACTTGGCAAGCTAGCCTTTCTGAATAATTGAGAAGGGGGCAGCAATGGATATAACTTTACTAATGCTATACAAAAATATAAATAAATTATGAATGTAGTATTACACAGTAAGAAACTCTTGTATAGATTCATCTATATCGAGTTTCATT